>NC_057810.1:460059539-460172484 GCF_018294505.1 Triticum aestivum | reverse complement strand
AGTTGGCCCACCGCAGGCCGATTGGCCTTCAGTCGGCCCGCAGCAAGCCGACTGGGACTAATTGGCTTGCTGCTTGCTGCGGGCCGACTGGAGGCCAATCGGCCTGCGGTGGGCCGACTAGGTGCATGTGGCCATTTTTCTTTTTCTGTTTTTGGTTTTAGTTGTTGTTTTCTATTTATTCTAGCTATCAAATGAATCTGGTTTGTGTTGAAACTTTTTGCATAGATTACTAGCAATATTAACAAGCAACATATAAATTTTCATAATTTTTGGAAAACCACATTTTTACATTTGATAGCTCCTGGTGAATATAGATAGGGTTTAAATTTATTTATCCAAATTGATTTTTTTATTTTTATAAATGTTAAAATATTGAGAAGAATGGTTTAAACATTTTTGTGAAACAATTTGAGGAATTTTTTTTGGCTTATGAAACAATATGAAACGATTTTTGTAAAACAATTTGAGGAAAATTATCAAATTGTTTCATAAGCTAAAAAAGTATTCTCAAATTGTTTCATAAGCCAAAAAAGAATTTTCCTCAAATTGTTTCACAAAAAATGTTTCCTAAGCCAAAAAAGTATTCTCAAATTGTTTCAAAAAAAATTTAAATTATTCTCCTCGATATTTTAACATCTATAAAAATAAAAAAATCAATTTGGATAGATAAATTTAAACCCTATCTATATTCAGCAGGAGCTATCAAATACAATTGTAAAAATGTGGTTTTCCAAAAATTATGAAAAATTATATGTGGCTTGTTAATATTGCTAGTAATTTATGCAAAAAGTTTCAACACAAACTAGATTCATTTGATAGCTAGAATAAATAGAAAACAACAACTAAAACCAAAAACAGAAAAAGAAAAATGGTCACATGCACCTAGTTGGCCCACCACAGGCCGATTGGCTTTCAGTCGGCCCGCAACAAGCCGACTAGACTAATTGGTTCGCAGCAAGCCAATTAGTGTCGGCTTGCTGCGGGCCGACTGGAAGCCAATCGGCCTACGGTGGGCCGACTAAGCTCAGTCGGCCTGCAGCGGGCCGATGGTGTATTATTTTTAAAAATAAAAATATCGGCGTAATATTTATGCAAATTAATTAGAAAAATGTATTATTTTAAAAAATTTAGCTCATTTCTACACGCTTAAAAAACACGAGGATGTATATCGGGCCAGGTAACACTTAAATTTTCTGCAAGAAAAAAAGGCAACACTTAAATGCTTAAAAATGACAGTATGGCAGCACGAAATCACATTATACACCTTGCCTTTTAAGATTGCCCTTGAACGCGTGAACAAGGAAAGAAGCAAATACACACCAAAATCAGAATCAGATCCTCAAGTTTTTAATTGACGCCAAACATAGAACTACTAGCCCGGTCGGGTTGTAGACGCAGCGCAGACCAGAGATTCGGTTCCTCGGACCAGACCTACGCAGCGCACTACCAGGAGCAATTCTTCCATTTTAGTAACACAAATCTTTGTTCCCCCACTTTTAACGCACACAGCCCATCGAATCGTGACACATAACGCCACCATATCCGGCTCGTGGAGATTTGTTTCTTTAATCGATGGACCGATCGCAGGGCCGCGCTAGTGGCATGTGCCTGGTGACATCCCAGCACTTGAGATAAGCGTCCACCGAGCCATGTCGCCCCTCCCATGTTGGAGCTGCGCTGTGCCGGGTGCGCTCGATCTCATCCCAGACGTGACCAACAACGACGCAACAACACAAGGCAAGCAGCAAGTAATCACCAGCGGGCATCCCGGCTTATAAAAGGGCGGCCGCCGCGCTGGCCAACGCCGCTGACAGGCAGTCGCAGGCGCGGCCGGTCGGGCAGAAGTTTCCCCCCTTCCTAGCGCGGCCGAGTCGCCGAGGCCGAGGCCGAAAACTCCCCGTCCGATCGGGCCAAAAGCAGAGACGAGTCTTGCTCGCTCCCAAACGGCCGTTTTCCCCTTCCGCGCATCGCCACAAATATCCTTCCTCCTCCCGCTGCTCCTCGGCGTGGTCGCTCGCGGGCGGAGATCCGGGAGGGGAGATGGCCAAGAACGCAGGAGGGGTGCTGCTGCCGGTGTCAGCCGAGCCGGGGAAGGGCGACGGCGAGGCCGCGCTCTTGAAGGGCTCCGCCATGACCCGCCGCGGCGCCGTCGCCGCGCTCTCCTACATGTCCTGCTCCGGTACGCGCCTCGATCCGCGCCCTCTCTTTCTCTACGCGTCTGTGGTGTGCGTAGAATTGGCGCCTTGTCTTCACGGCGGCGGACAGTTGGCTCGTTTTGCGTGAGTTCGGGAACAGGCAGCGCGCGGTCGGGCCTTGTGATTTGCTGCTAATCGTCGCCAACTCTTTGCTTCCTTTGGCCGTTATTCAGCTACTTGGGGTTGGAGTTAGTGCTGGCTGGTTGACTTGTGTCTAGCTAACTCAGCCGTGCGTTTGCATGAAACCATTTTAGTACTGCTGCTTCGGTTGCCACAGGGATACGGGCAAAGTACATACTGCTCAGTAGGTATTCACCAGTAAGAGCTACTTAGACTTGGAGATGGTCTAGCATTAGTAATAACTGGTTGTTTTTACTATGTATATGTATTTGAGTGCTTCAAGGACTAACTGTCTCAAAAACTGCTGCACAATTATGCTGTAAGATGATCGCAGCGCTCTGTTACATGTCCTGCTCCGGTACGGGCCTTGATCTGCCCCTCTCTTCCTCTATGCGGTTGTGCTGTGGTGCAGAATTGGCGCGTTATCTGCGTGAGTTTGGGAATGGGTAGCATGCGGTCAGGCCTGGTGATTGTTGCTAATCGTCGCTAACTTGTTGCTTCCATTGGCCATTACATCCATTATTCAGCTACTTGGGGGTTGGAGTTAGTGCTGGTTGGTTGACTTGTGTCTAGCACGAAACCATTTTGGTACCGCTAGTTCAGTTGCCACAGGTTATACGCAAAGTACATACCGCTTAGTGGGTGTCACCGTACGTATTCGTCAGTAAGAGCTAGTAAAAACTGGTTATTACTACTACATATGTACTCCCTCTGTTCGGAATTACTTGTCGCATAAATGGATAAAAATAGATATATCTAGAACTAAAATACGTTCAGATACATCCATTTCTCTAACAAGTATTTCCGGACGGAGGGAGTATATTTGAGTGCTAGCTATCTATCTCAGAAACACAATTCAGTAAAGGCAATCATCTGGCTTGCCGAGTTTCACGACTAGGGGTGCTCCGTCTCTGTTAGGGGTAGGCACTAGCGAGGAACATCTCTTTGATAGATATCTAGTGGTGTATGCCTTATGGTGTAATTGGCTTGTTTGCCACTTCTATGAAATTGATATGCCATTCCTTGGCATATTCTTGAAAAAAAATATTTGGCTTGTAGTAAAGATCACAACGCCGGATATGTCAAATATAATCATGATCAACTTGGTGGTATAATTTATATAACTAACTGTGCTGGCTCTTGTGGATCCGACAAAAGTATGTTGCTTGTTTTCTTGTCATGGCTTCGCGAATCTCTTAGGAGGCGGCGGTGCTGCTGCTTTCTTCAAGGGTCCACTATGCTGACATGCTGCAGCACCTCCATCACGCTCTCCTACATGGTTACCATTGATACGCCAACCCACTTCTTTTGTCTTGTTTGGTTTTGGACGCAATTCTATGTGGGATTTGGTCATCATGGGGTGGCTCGTTCAGTGCATTGTATGAATTTGAAGATAGAATGTTGGTACCGTCTTGTGATGTAGCACTAGTTGTAATTTGTTTCTGTTAGGCATTACTTCTGTTACTGAGGTGCTTGGGGTTGGGATGGAAGCTGGTCTGTTGACTTCTATCTAACTGCTCAGCAGAGCTTCAAGTAGGAATCATTTTGATAGTACCTACCAGGGATACAGGATTTCTGTTGTATCGAGGAAGAATTTTACCCTGCTTGAATCGAGACTTCGATGAGAACTAGTAAATCCATACAATGCACGTTCATATTTGGTAGAATATATTTTTTGTGGGATATTTTGTAGAATATTAATTGCACCGCTGATGTTAGGCAAGTTATTAATTGCATGATAATTATGTGATTATCGCTGATATTGAATTATTGATATTCCGTATAATATTTATTGCACGCTAAACATGTTGAGCGCTCACCATTGAAGCAATCTAGGTCGTTGGATTGACATGAATTGATGACCGAGATTAGTTGGATCTGCCATTTGGGTCTTTTTATATTTGTATATATATGTATAGATGTATAGATACAAATATAGATGATTTTTTAATACAACACACATACATCTTCTAACCTTGTATGTCTAAAATCTGTCCAAATTGCTGTAGTGGCATGGTAAGAGAGAGCAAATTCTGATGGGCCCACTGTCCAAAAAAAAACAGACAAGGAGAAAATAGAACTTTGAAAATCCCTTGCCATTTAGATAGAATAATAAAGTGGAGTAGAATCATTGCCAAATTACAACTGCAAATGAAAATTTCTTGATTTTTTCTTAAGTTGTTCCTATTTATCTTTTATCTTCTGAGAATCATCACGTAACTGGTTTCCGCACAGAAACTTCCTGATGACATTTCTGTTATTATTCTTTATGTTGTGGAAGTCTTGAATTCCCTTGCTAATACTTTTTACAATGTGCAGTTTTGCTGGTGATGTTTAACAAGGCGGCTCTATCTTCTTATAAATTCCCTTGCGCAAATGTCATTACACTCCTTCAGGTGCTCCATTCTGTGTGGACATATTCTGGACAGTCTGTATTGTTAAATACCCTCTTCTCATTGTAGTTCATATGCTTATTTTTCTGAATAACTGTAAATTCACCTGACAGAGTATATAAATGTTTTGTGCCCACGTTTTGTCCGATCAACAGTAAAGGATAACTGTGCTAGACTATCTGTGACCTGCTTGTGGTCTTTGAAAGTAATGATAGGTTTCCAAAAGCCACATACTCTACTTCTGTTTCATCTAGTTGAAGAATGTTCACTTTCTTATTGGAGCTGTAGACAATAGGCCTGCTATGAATTGCAGCTTACAGTGATATAGTTGTCGGTGTATTGTGCCTTACGTAATATGTACTAACTTTCTTTAGCTGTACAGCTCTGTTGGCTGAACTTGTTACTGTATGATATGTTTGGTCCTGTCTTTCCTTTCTGACACCTAATTAACATGTGCAGATGGTGTGCTCAACGTGCCTTCTCTATGTTCTGAGACGGTTAAAGATCATTTCTTTCACAAATAGTGAACCGTCAGTACCCTCTGATTCACTATTCTTTGTGCCGTTCAGAATACTGCTGCGCACTTCACCGCTTTCGCTGGCTTATTTGCTCTATATGGTATGCTTATTACCTCGCACACAATTACAGCCATGAGCTGCATATATGGAAATTGTTGCTGTTTACTTTGAATTCTGAATGGTGCTTACCTTCCATGATGGTTTGCTAAAAGCTAGCTTCAATGGAATCTGTGCGTGGAGTAAATGTTCCTATGTATACAACTCTAAGGCGCACAACAGTAGCATTTACAATGACAATGGAGTATTTCTTGGCAAAGCAGAAACACACCCCACCTATAATTGGCAGGTAAATGTCCAGGCATGTCACTTTACTTTGCATTTGTACTGTCACCATTGTTATTCCATAGCCAAGAAACTCGAAATTGAAGTACATGTGCTAGCTAGCTAATATGAGCCTCTATTTGTGCAACAAACTCCTGCCCTAGCCACGGTCAAACATATATATTAACTCATCAATTCTATTTTATTTTGACTGCCTGTCATATCTTTAGTTCATCAGTAGTGATCGCATCTGCTTGTTGCTCTTATCGTTATCAAGCCTTGTAATAAGGTATCAGAATTCACATTCATTTATAGTCAACTTAGTGGACAGTATGGTTGTAGCTTGCAACATGGTGATCCTTGTGTTTCATTATACTGCATTCTTCAGAATATAGTTGCTTTCTCAATCTGCCATACTCTTTCTGGTTGCTAACCAACTGTTTATCAGTGTGGCTTTGATTGTATTCGGAGCGTTTATTGCTGGGGCTCGAGATTTATCATTTGATGCTCGTGGGTATGCCATTGTCTTCGTCGCCAATATAACTACAGCTGTTTATCTTGCAACTATAAATCGTATTGGTAAGCACCTTCCTTCTTGCCACTTATTATATGCCAATCCAACTTGCATAAATTTCTAATCAACACTTGTTTTGTTCTTTTAGGAAAATCTAGTGGGCTGAATAGCTTTGGCCTGATGTGGTGCAATGGTAGTATCTCAAAGACCTGTACCACTAAGATTCAACTTCATACTTCACACGTCATAAATATATATTCTGCTTATCTGGATTTCAGGACTTGTTTGTGGACCTGCAGTACTGTTCTTGACATATATTCAGGGCGACCTCAAGAAAACTATTGAATTTCCTTACCTTTATTCCCCTGGTTTTCAGGTATATGCGGGTTAAATTTTGAAATTAATGCTAATGATTATCTGAGGCATCTAAAGACTACAGTACTTGTGGATGCGCATCAAAAAAATTTACTAACAAAAACACAATCTTGTTGCTTGTTTATTGACTTCACTGGAGATGCTTGAATCACTGTCTATTTGTTCGCAACTAACCAGTTGGTGTTGATGGTCGAGCTTTGACTGACACACTAGCTCGTGAGGCATTATTTTGTTCCTTCCCACCATTCCTGTGATCTTACCCAATAACTTACTGAGTTACTGACCCAATCCTAGAAAATAGTTCGGATCGCACACATATTGTTTCACTCGAGCCAGTGAAACCCTTGCACTACTATATTCACATATTACCACGTTCTAATCCACTATTCTTGATTTCTGATTGATTGTTATAGGTTCTTAAATCTTCTTGGTTGCTGATTAATCTTACCCCTGACGTATCTCTATAGTATGCTTAGTTCATTGCAGTTAATGTTTTGTGGATGCTTCTAATTACTCTTGAAAGCAAGGGGGGAAAAACATATTTATATTATAGTTGACATCAAGGTCTTGAGATTGCTTTATGTGTTTATATTGTATGTTAATATTTTGAGCCTCCTAATATATTTTTCCTGGGATAGCTAGGGCCCATGGGTATCAATCATTTTGATGTAATTCCATTTGTAGGTGGTGCTGCTATTTTCATGTATACTAGCATTTCTATTGAACTACACCATCTTCTGGAATACAATCCTGAATTCTGCACTTACACAGTCAATGTGTGGCAATTTGAAGGTATGGTCTCCATCCAATTCCTCCACGCGACTCAACATGCGTAGTATTTTGAAATCTTCTTCATGATATGCCATTTCTGCAGGATTTCTTCACTGTTGGACTTGGCTGGGTACTCTTCGGTGGGCTTCCTTTTGATCTGGTGAGTTTAAGCTTGTTGCTCGGCCACAATTAGCTCTTCAATTTCCTTTCCTGAATACTGACTTAATTTTCTTTCTCATGGCAGCTTAATGTCATCGGCCAAGGCCTTGGCTTCGTTGGCTCAGGCATGTATGCCTACTGCAAGATCAAAGGAAAATAGATATTGATCTTTAAGGAACCAATGGAAAGTAGATATTGATATGGGCAGTATGGCTTAACCAAAGTAGCGTTCATCATGCTGTTTGCTCCTGCATATGGGAGAGAAAATTTTGTAGGTTTTCCTGGGTGTACATTTATAAACTCCAATTCTCCTGGGTAGAACATGAATGAATTGCCATTGTTTGGCCAAGGAAATATAGAATACAACAAGATTTCAGCATCTCTGTACCATCGTTTTGTCTGTTCACATCGCCGTATTTGTCTGAAATAGATTACAACAAGATTTCAGCCGCCCCATCCATCCAAAATATAGGGTCCACAGCCACTATAATCAAGTAATAGCTGTGTCGATTTTTGTCTGATTTTTTTGAGACTTATAGTTTATAGAAACCAGGCTCCAAAATGCTACAGAAAATTTCCAATATATCACCTAGCAAGAGGCTATTGTCTCAGCGTTGGTGCAAAATATTACCCTCTTTGGCCCTGTTTGGATTGGATGTATTTTTTCGTGTGTAGTTCAAACTTGAGTTAAATACTGTGGAGCAGACTAATTTTACACTCAATCCAAACAGGGCCTTAGTTTCAAATTATATGACATTCTAGTTTTGTCCTAAATCAAATATGTGTTGTAGATTTGGTCAAATAATAGAGAATTTGAAAATGAGATGTGTTCATACTTGATGAAATGCGCATCATCCAATTCGTGATTTAAGAACACAAACAGAGAGATACTGACCTTTCTAACATCTGCAACCAAATTTGACTTAGGTAAAAGCTAGAACTTCAAATAATTTGGAATGGAGTATATCAAAATGCACAAGTTTAACCAATGGCAGGTTATTGCCAATTTACAACTACCTAATTGCTTATACTGCACTTTCAGCACACTGGAGTATCAGATCAGGGAACATAAGTACTGAACATGCAACAGCTTATTGTGTCGTATAGGCAAATACCTTTCAGAAGAATACATATAAATTCAAATTGAAACTAGTGGAACAAAATTTGTATAGCTTCAGAAAAGCTCAAAGGTCCCTGCTGAGCAAACTTATGTCTAGAGCCTATATAATCCGACACAACTAACATTTCTGAATAGCTCAGACGCCACATATTCTCTGGAAGATACGACACGGCTTCTATCTACCACAGGCCACCTCATCCAAAATTACTCAGTTGGCTTGTCTGGGTCATCTTCCTCAGGATCCTCCTTGTCAGGATCATCCTCCTGTGGTTCTTCTTGAGGTTGTGCTTCTTCCTCTTCTTCTTCCTCATCATCATCCAGAGGATCATCAGCTGGTAATGGATGGGGCAATGGTGTTTTCATAGGGCTGAACTTTGGGAAGATGTCAGGTCTCCTCCCAGGCTTAGGTTTCTCCCATTCCTATAAATGTGTGATAAGACAGTGCCCATCAGCTTCAGTGCCAACACAAAAGAAGAACGTCTGATGGAACATCTTCTTTAAATAATTAACTACTCCCTCTTTACAGAGGGAGTACTATGTTTTGACTTCTTTTTTAGACATTGTCCCACAGAAATCTTGCTACAGCTTTAGACAAATCACACATGAAAATTGACAGTTATCAATCTTGATATAATATGCCATAATCTGAAACACTGCAAATAAATAAATAAATGGCAGGTTATAACCATGATAAATATCACCGCGCAGCTCAGCAAGTCCGCAGAACAATAAAATGAAGGTTTGTCTCAGAATATGCAGGAGTCGCATTCACAACTCACAGTCACGGAATGGAACACAATTGCAAGCAAAAACAGAAAGGTACCATGAACACAATTTGAATGTCACCTTAGGAAAACTTATAAGTGTCCCCTATCAATTTACCATGAACATGTTCTTCCACTATTTTTATCCTAATATATTAGGGCGTCTACAGCACCCTAGTATCACATAAAATTTATTTGTGCTTGAAACAAGCAAGCAAGCGAATATAGAACAAGTCTCAGATCAGTAGACCATATATTTCAAAACTTGTTTGTAAGAAATTAGATTGCTAGCATCATGACAACGAGACACCAGCTGGAAAATGGAAAGTTCCTGCAGAAAGCGATCTAATAGACCGTCTGATCCCTAAATAAATACTGTCTGATTGTTTTACATACAAACACGACCCAAGACAAGCATTCAATGGACGCGCATATTTATTTTAGGACGATTTTGGCATTTGAAACTCGGTTTGCACAACTCTAACCTAGGTGGAAACCTTCAAAGTGTCTTATCATACACGCTATACATATTGTTTCAGTGCAAGAGCACCATCTACAAAACAATCTACAACGTCCTAACCTCACATCATTGTTTGAACTCGTGCAACTCAGGTCCACTCCTAAAATGCAAACGCAGCTCTGGTACAGTTAAGTATATATTTCCTCACATGAACAGCTTTAAATAGAACTCCAAGCTAACACTTCTAAAATACGCAAGAATGATGAGACTAGGATGCCACTAACTATCTACTAAGAGCATCTGTAATATCCACAAGCACAAACAAACGTGCATCTGAAGTTGCCCTGTCCAATCAAAAGAACTCAGGTCCACTCTAAGCTAACATTCCTACTGATTTCATCCACTCTGAATACCTAAAACCTCATAATCCGGGTGTAGTAAGCTAAAATGACCAAAAATTTCTGAACCGGAAAATTCGGTTCACCATTAGAGCAATAGCAAAATGACTACGGGCGGGAAAGAGCGGAGAAGGATTACGATGGGGAAATCGAGGGGCGAGCGCCGCGTAATCTTCTCCTCGTCGGGGGCCACGCACACCACGAGCGAGTCCCACCTGCGCCGCGTCCTCTCAGGGACCGCCGCCCGCGCGGCGAAGACGCCTCTGGATTCGGAGGCGGAGACGCCGAGAGCGCCCGGCGCCGCGCCGGTGGCGGCCGGCGCCAAGAGGCACCACGCGGACGCCATGGGGAGAGGTCAAGAGAGCTTAAGGGTAAGGCGCTTCCGGCTTAGGGCTCTCCTGGGTGGAGGCCGGAGAGGTAGAGAAGTTGGGAGGGAATTTGGGTTTCCCCTTCGTGTGGTTTGGTCGAGTTGCGGCGCCTACCACGCTGCTACCGGCGGCTGTCTCGCCTTCCAGTGATAAGAGTCGGTCCGGTCCCGTGTGCAGCTGAGCTGCGCTGAGCTGAGCTGGTGGACGAATGTGTGAACTGTGAGCATGGCCAAAAACAAAACAAAAATAGACCGCCTTATGTTTACTATTCGATACTTACATATTATCCCTTTTACGAATATTAAATTGAAAGGATACATATGCAAAATCTGTTCCACTATATGTAGACCAGCATATTGTCGTCTCCCCAAAAAATTCATCGATAAGGACATGTAGAAACTCTGAAAACCACGGAATCCAGTCGAATCTAAACGAATGCACCAGAAACCTAAACGTACCGAATCCCGGAAGGTCTGTCGGAGACACGGCTCCACACGCTCCACTAGAGCAAAGCACACCAACAGAACAAGGTTGGTGTTAGAACTAATCTAAGGTGCATATCGATCTACCGACTATCAAGCAATCAACAAGGCATGACACAATGATTTGTTAATGAGGTTCATCGAACAATGGCTACATCCTTGTGGCCTGAGTATGGACGCTTCTCCCTATTGATACCGCTATAATACTGCACACTGGCCACCCAAACGCTGGCACATGTCGTCAGCTTCCCTGAGTGCATGTGCTATTATGTTAACATATGTTACATTGTGTGTCTACCCCATGTTATATATGAGGCCTAGGATATGAGTGTCCTAATTAGGACACAACTCGTTGCCATGTTTACGCACAGTACGACTTCAAGTCCAACCGTAACCTATCTTATACACAATGCTCGACATAACTCTAGTAAGCTTCACATAGGCGGATATTTTCCACCACCTTAAATTCGTCCACACGTCAAACTTCTATGTACATTGGACTTGAGTTACACCATGAGTATGGCTGCTATTCCCAGACTTCATGTGACTCCACCAGGAACTTCTAGTCCCTTTTTTCTTGATCACAGTCAACACTCAAGCAAAATTAAGTACCCCTTTACTCTAGTATGCGCTCCCAACTTTTGGATTATTCGTTCAACGTCATCACACACTGATCACTGACTTGCGTGATAGTGAATAACTCACATATTAGATGCCACATATAAGAGTTACATGAACTCAACATCCTTGCTCCTTCTTTACCGCTTGTCTTAAATTTGAAGGAATTTCATCTTTGCTAGTCATCTTGAGTCAAATTCATGGTTGATACCAAAGCCCTGGTTTGTCTCCCTGTCCTATGCTGACCACACACCTCGTCACTATCACCACGTCGAGCCTCTTCTATCTCGGTCGAGTCTCCTGGGTAGCTAACCTGCACCGCCTCAACTCCTACTTTAGAGTACCACCGATCATCAGCAACCGATGACGAGGTATACATACCCCTTGGACCACTAAGCTCCAACCCGAACAACGTGTCTCTCGCTTTTTCAGTTGAATAGGTGATACTTCAACATGTCTACTTTTCCAAACACTTTTGCTCGTGTTTGGCCTCTAATTTGCATGATTTGGATGAAACTAATCCGGACTGACGTTGTTTTCAGCAGAACTGCCATGGTGTTGTTTTTGTGCAGAAATAAAAGTTTCTCGGAATTGGACGGGGATTTTTGGAGAATTATTTTGGAATATATAAAAATACTGGAACAAAGAAGTACCATAGAAGAGCTACATGGGGCCCACAAGGGCAGGGGCATGACCACCAACCTGGGCAAGCCACCCAGGCTTATGGGGCCCCTAGACCTCGCCTGGACATAATCTCGGTGCTATAAAAATTCACATCCTCCTGGAAGAAAAATCAAGAGAAGAGTTTCGGGACTTTCCGCCGCCGTCTCGAGGCGGGACTGAGGTAGGAGCACTTTTACTCTCGAGTGGAGCAACTCAACCGGGGATACTTCCCTCTGAGAGGGGGAAATCGACGCCTTCATCATTACCAACGCTCCTCTCATCGTGGGAATCATCATATTCATCAACACCATCTCATCTCCAAACCCTAGTCCATCTCTTGTGTTTAATCTTTGTAGCAAACCTCAGATTACCACCTGGAGGTGCTAATAGTGTTGATTACATCTTGTAATTGATGCTTGTTGGTTTAATTGGTGGAAGATTATTATGTTCACATTGTCAATCATATATCTATACCCACTAATCATGATTAATGAGATGAGTTGCGAGTAGTTCTATTTGTTCTTGAAGACATGGGAGAAGTCTTGTTATTAGTAATCATGTGAAGTTGACCACTGTTCCATGTTTTGATATTAGCTTGTGTTGTTCTTCCTTTAGTGGCACTGGTACAGCGAGGTGCTATACAAACGGTTTTTAACCCCTTTCCGTGATTACATTTGGAACCGTCACCAAGTGAGTGTGGGCGATAGGGGGTCCTTCCCACACGACCCAGAAACCGTCGGGGATATGCCCTCCTGGCACACACACTCGGCAAAATGAGGTCGTGTGCGACCGGCGAGCGAGAAAATACGGGTATATGTACACTAGTGCTAAAAAAATACAATTATACAGGTGAAATCATTTTCAGTCGTAAGTACATCCCACACAGTCAGTCCCTGCTAAACGTTTCCGTTCGTATATACATCCCACACAGTCGCTGCAAGGAAAACATTTCCGTTCGTAGGTACATCACACACAATTTCCCCTGTTAAATCGTTTGTAATAGCGTTCCCATTGCACACCGTATTAATATTTTTATCGTTTGCGTTATTGAATGCATCACACACGGTGCGTAAAAGAAACTGTGTGGCAAAGGCTATCCATCACACACAACTTTAATGCGGTAAACATTTGCGCAAGGTGGCCAAACACAAACAGTTTTGAAGAGAATGTCATGTGTGATTGTTCATCGATCCAACACGGTTTATTCCTAGAAACTGTGTGCGTTGCCTTAGGTCATCGCCCACGGTATTTTCTCAATAACGGTTTGCAATAGCGAAAAACAATTAGCAGGCTAATTCGCCATTAGCAGGCTAATTGCCATATTATTAATAATCCATTTATTAATCTAATTGACATTCATATTAAACACATAATATATTTCATTCTCATATCAAGGAAGCAGGATTTCATAATTGAAATACATCAGAGTACAACATGATATAGATTCAGCACTTAGCTACCCCATTACACAACTGCACCAGCACCAAGTTTCACATGCAACATCTAGAACCTTTCGAAATTAGCATCATAGATGGTACATAGACAAATGCATCTCATCGAGAAAACTACTGAAGCGGAAGGCGAATATTGAGCCTTCATTGATGTTGAAGGTCTTTGCAACTTTAGGCCAGTGCCTGTGGATGATTGACCGTCCATCATTCGTCCTCTTCAGGAACACTTCAATATTGAATGGTGGGTGTTGTATGAATACCTTCCTCGCCTCCTGTCCATACAAGTGGTTTGAGAGGTAATCATCAGTGAACTATTTTGGAAAGGCCTGAAAACAAGGATGTGCATAAATATCTTCTTTATATTGGAAATGGGGCAAAGGAATAAAAAAGACAAGGTATAATAGTTAGTACCATCCTGTAGTAAACTGATGTCTTCTTCATTGTGTAGACAAAGATCTTGTTGTTTTTTGTCGCTAATTTCTTTATCCTAACAATCTTTCTAAGTTTCTTGACTTGAATGATATTCATGGACAACTCATTTCCTCATATGCAAAAAGGGTCGAACAGTGGGTCAAAACCTTAGATAGCAGGACCTACATGTGCAAGACCAAATTGTTTAAAACCTAAGTATTAGAATGTTCCTGCAATTGCACAATAATGTGCTATTAGACAAAGGACCATGCATGTGCAAACCTCGATTGTAAACCTTAGTGCTTCCCATTGCTTCCCTGCAACACATATAAGGTAGTTAGTGATCAGGTTAAGTGAGGATCCGCATGCTATTAATAAAATATGTTGATGAAAAATAAGCACATTGCAGATTCATCAGATTAATTCAAGCCACATGGAAGACCCATTTATCCAAACCAAGCATCATTAAGAACTAGGAAATATAGCAATTGTATATGTTTCCTATGTATTAAGTGCAACCAAATTTGATTATTCCTCACATGCACAACAATACAAAATTCTACCCACGACAATTGGACATTGCATTGCAGAATTGAACCAAGCAGTTAACTAAACACCACAATAAATGAACCAAATATTAACTGAGCCAAATGGACATTGCACAACATAACATATTCCTAATAGAAGATCAAACATTTAACCAAACCAAGCATGCTTAACAACTTGGAAATATAGCAATTGTATTTGTTTCTCATGTATTTAGTATAGCCAAATTCAATTTATTTCTCACATGGTATACAATAATAGAATGGACCCACAATTATTGAACATCGCATTGCAGAATGACCAAACAGTTAACTAAACACCACAACAAATGAACCAAACGTTAACTGAGCACCACATTGCACAATGTATAACATACTAGAAGACCAAACAGTTAACCAAACAAAGCATGCTTGACAACTTGGAAATATAGCAATTGGATTTGTTTCTCATGTATTTTGTAAAGAAAAATTCGATTTATTTCTCACATGGAAGACAATACAAAATTACACCCTGAAGAATTGAACATCACATTTGCAGAATTGAACCAAACAGTTAACTGAGCACGACAACTAATTAACCAAACAGTTAATAAGTGAGCACCACATTGCACGACCTATAGAACATATACACTAGAGCAACAGATTGCATGGTAAAAGTAGATAGCACAATTCACTAGAATTTGTTAAGGAAAGGCAGGAGCGGCACACGCAACTGGTAAACCGAGCATGCTTAACCGGCGTAGCTAGAAAATGGCAAGGTGCTCCTCCAAGATCTGGGGGTCGGCACGAATGGCAGCCATCGCGACCTCATGCGCGCGTGCGGCCATGATTTGCTTCTCCGCTACCAAATGCTCCTTGAGATCCTGGCTATACTGCATGCACCATGGCTTAGGGCGGCGCTTATTTGGTGGAGGGGTAGGTGATTTGGGTGGAAGGTGTCGCGCTCGCGCCGGCGGTCGGGGCATGTGGGATGTGGAAGGAGGAGGAGGATGGGGGTCAGGTGTGGATTACCTGCCTAGATAGGTGAGGCCGAGCAGCGTGAAGGAGGGTCATCGGCGAGGGAGGCGGTGCTACAAGCAAGGAGGGAAGGTTTCAACTTGGAAAGGAAGGTGGAAACAGCGGAAATGTGGCTTTTGGTAAGGGGAAGGGGGTGGGGAGGTAGATATTTCCACGGAAGCCGAAAATTTGGTATCATTTCAGCGAAAAAACTGGCGCGCAAAGTGTCATCAGACACGGTCCCTTATTCAGAACTGTGTACGATATGTGAACATCACAAACGATTCAGATAGCTTAACCCATGTGCGATGAGTTTGAACGTCAAAAATTTTGGTTCCAATTTCCCCGGTTACAGTGCTCATCCACGTCATTGCATAATTTGGGTACACAAAGGAGACTACAACACACCCACACTTCTTAATCGAGCAAGTTCAGCAATTAAACAGAGCTAGTTGGCCTAAACATTACTCTAACAAATTAAAGACCGGCGCTCTTAATTAAACAAAACAAATAGTACTACTACGGCTGGTGCTCATCGATCTTTGCCTCCTCCTCCATGTCCAGCTCGCGCCCGACGGTCGACTGGGGAAGGGGCTCCATGGCATCCATCACACCATACCCGGCAAGCATCTCGCCATCCGTGTCCGCCATCTCTTTCGAAAAAGCCGCCACGAGCTGGGCGTGGGCGGCCGCCATTTGGGATTTGGCGGGCTCCGTCGTGGCAAGGTATGCCGCACAGGAATGGACGGCTGCTCGAACTCTCTCGGCGATTGCCAACTCTTCGGCCGTGGGTTGCTGACCGTTGTTGGAGAAGCTTCTTTTGATTTGTGCGGTGACCGCCACGAGCTGGGCGTGGGCGGCCTCGACATGGTCCTGGGCGGCCTCCATCAGGGCTAAGTCCACCGTTGCGGAACGGACAGTTGTTGTGCCGCTCTCGCCAGTTGCTATCCCCAAAGCAGATGTTGCTGCCCCCGTCTGAGAAGTAACAACAACTGTTTGGGCTGCCTTGGCCGCCCGGTCGCAGATTCCGGTCGCCCTCACAAAGCTTGTTAGCATGCGCCGACCGCGCTCTCATCGGAGTGGGCCGCCGAAGTTGCCCTCGGGACACGGGTCCACGTCCCCATCTTTCACCGACGATGATTGAACAGTGAAATGATATTTGGGGAGCGAGCTAGTGTGCTTGACTGATACGTCTCCAACGTATCTATAATTTATGAAGCATTCATGCTATATTATTATCTGCTTTGGATGTTTATGGGCTTTATTATACACTTATATTATTTTTGGGACTAACCTATTAACCGGAGGCCTAGCCCAAATTGCCGTTTTCTTGCCTATTTCAGTGTTTCGAAGAAAAGGAATATCAAACGGAGTCCAAATGGAATGAAACCTTCGGGAGAGTTATTTTTAGAACGGAAGCAATCCAGGAGACTTGGAGTGTACGTAAGGGAAGCAACGAGGAAGCCATGAGGCAGGGAGGTGCGCCCTACCCTCCTAGGCGCACCCCCACCCTTGTGGGCCCCTTGTAGCTCCCCTGACCGACTTCTTTCGCCTATATATCTCCATATACCCTAAAAATATCGAGGAACAGAATAGATCGGGAGTTTTGTCGCCGCAAGCCTCTGTAGCCACCAAACACCAATCGGGACCCTGTTCCGGCACCCTGCCGGAGGGGGGGACCCCTCACTGGTGGCCATCTTCATCATCCCGGCGCTCTCCATGACGAGGAGGGAGTAGTTCACCATCGGGGCTGAGGGTATGTACTAGTAGCTATGTGTTTGATCTCTCTCTCTCTCGTGTTCTTGAGGTGATACGATCTTGATGTATCGCGAGCTTTGCTATTATAGTTGGATCTTATGATGTTTCTTCCCCTATACTCTCTTGTAATGGATTGATTTTTCCCTTTGAAGTAATCTTATCGGATTGAGTCTTTAAGGATTTGAGAACACTTTATGTATGCAGTGCTTATCTGTGGTGACAATGGGATATTCACATGATCTACTTGATGTATGTTTTGGTGATCAACTTGCGGGTTCAATAAACTTATCGTAGGGGTTGGCACACGTTTTCGTCTTGACTCTTTGGTAGAAACTTTGGGGCACTCTTTGAAGTACTTTGAGTTGGTTGAATAGATGAATCTGAGATTGTGTGATGCATATCGTATAATCATGCCCACGGATACTTGAGGTGACAATGGAGTATCTAGGTGACATTACGGTTTTGGTTGATTTGTGTCTTAAGGTGTTATTCTAGTACGAACTCTATGATAGATTGAACGGAAAGAATAGCTTTGTGTTATTTTACTACGGACTCTTGAGTAGATCGAGCAGAAAGAATAACTTTGAGGTGGTTTCGTACCCTACCATAATCTCTTCATTTGTTCTCCGCTATTAGTGACTTTGGAGTGACTCTTTGTTGCATGTTGAGGGATAGTTATATGATCCAGTTATGTTATTATTGTTGAGAGAACTTGCACTAGTGAAAGTATGAACCTTAGGCCTTGTTTCCTAGCATTGCAATACCGTTTGTGCTCATTTTTATCATTAGTTACCTTGCTGTTTTTACATTTTCAGATTACAAAAACCTATATATACCATCCATATTGCACTTGTATCACCATCTCTTCGCCGAACTAGTGCACCTACACAATTTACCATTGTATTGGGTGTGTTGGGGACACAAGAGACTCTTTGTTATTTGGTTGCAGGGTTGTTTGAGAGAGACCATCTTCATCCCACGCCTCCCACAGATTGATAAACCTTAGGTCATCCACTTGAGGGAAATTTGCTACTGTCCTACAAACCTCTGCACTTGGAGGTCCAACAACGTCTACAAGAAGAAAGTTGTGTAGTAGACATCATTGACACGCCGGCTATGGACTGTAGCCGACGAACCTTCTCGCGTAAGCCATAGGCGTACTATACACCGACGGTGCTCCAGGATATTTTGTACTGCATCTCACACGGTTGGTGATAATAAACTGTGTGGGATCTACTTGATTTTTCATCTTGATTTGAATTACATAATGGGGTCACAGCTGCAAAGGATGGTGTTTGAATTGCTAGAACTTCTATCTGTAGTGAACATGCAACTATAGGTGTGTCGTCAAAAAATTTGGAATTATTCAGGTTTCATTTGGACATTTTTATACGGTAACTTGGTTTTCTAGGCATTTCAGGTGCACAATTCAAAATTAAACCACATGCACATGCTCTGGTGCACCAAAATGGGTTGTAAAATGATATATGCGTCCATGGGTTGATGCTTACGTCCCATTTAAGAAATGGGCATGAATTTCAAACACCACGGCACCGTGGCTCTCAGGCAAACGTTGAGGTGCTTGCTTTTGTAGTGCTAGTAAATACAGAACTCGTCTGAAATACATGAACCTTGGCATGCTAGCATGGAACGACATCAAGATGCTGGGGTAAAAAAATATTGTCCCATTTGGGCCAGGTTATGGTATAAGCTTCTCACAAACCAGAGCTTCTCTCACAACAAGCATGATGGTTATGATAGGGAACGTGCCACCTTGGGGGACGAAACGATATTTGTTGCATCTTCTTACTTTAATTTTTTTTTCTCGTGTCAACATAGAACAACATGAGTATTTGCATTTTTTTGGGATATTTCGGGGTCTGCGTGGACATTTTTATACATTAACTGAGTTTTCTATGCATTCATGTGCATAATTCAAATTTGAACTACATGCACATGCTCCAGTGCATATAAACGGGTTGAAAAATCAAATGTGTGTCCTTGGTTGCAACCTTAGGTCCCATGCAAGAAATGGGAATGAATGTCAAACACCTTTGCCACCGTCGCTCGGCCACTAACATTGAGATACATGGTTTTAAAATTCTAGTAAATCAAAAACTCGTCTGAAATTCATGAAACTTGACATGCTATCATGGAACCGCAGCAACATGCAGTCGTAAAAATATTGTCCCATTTGGGGCAGGTTGGGGTATAAGCTTCTGACAAACCATAGCTTCTCGCAACAGGCCTCTTGGTTACGGTAGGGAACGTTTCACCTTTCTGGACGAAATGATATCCATTGCCTCTTCTTGATTTCAATTTTTGCTCTAGTGTCAACATAGAACAACATGAGTGTTATGTTAAATTTTGGAAATTTTCGGGGTTCGTTTGGACATTTTTATGCAGTAATTGACCTTTCAATCCATTTATGTGCATGGTTCAAAATTGAACTACATGCACATGCTCTAATGCATATAAATTGGTTGAAAATTCAAATCTGTCTCCTCGGTTGCATGCTTAGGTACCATGCAAGAAATGAGAATGAATGTCAAACACCCTGCCACCGTCACTCGGCCACAAACATTGAGATACCTGATTTTTAAATTCTAGTAAATCCAAAACTCGTCTGTAATTCATGAAACATGGCATGCTATCATGGAGCGGCATCAACATGCCATCATAATTTTGTTGTCCCATTAGGGGCAGGTTTGGGTATAAACTTCTCACAAACCAGAGCTTCTCACAACAAGCCTGATGGTTTTGGTAGGGAATATTTCGCCTTTCTGGACGAAACGATAGCCGTTGCCTCTTCTTGATTTCAATTTTTTTCTCTAGTGTCAACATAGAACAACATGAGTGTTGTGTTAAATGTTGGAATTTTTGGGGTTCGTTAGCACATTTCTTATGCATTAATTGAGTTTTCAATGAATTTATGTGCATAATTCAAATTTGAACTACATGCCCATGCTCTAATGCATATAAATTGGTTGAAAAATTCAAATATGTGTCCTTGGTTGCATGCTTAGGTCCCATGCAAGAAATGGGAATGAATGTTAAACACCCAGCCCCCGTCACTCGGCCGCAAACATTGAGATACCTGGTTTTTGAATTCTAGTAAATCCAAAACTCGTCTGAAATTCATGAAACCTGGCATGCTATCATGGAATGGCACCCGACATGCCATGGTAATGTTTTTGTCCCATTTGGGGAAGGTTTGGGGTATAAGCTTCTCAGAAACCAGAGCTTCTCACAACAAGCTTGACGGTTTCGGTAGGGAACGTACCACCTTTGGGGATGAAACAATACCCGTTGCCTGCTATTGCTTTAAAAAATTTCTAGTGTCAACATAGAACAACAGGAGTGTTGTGTTCAATTTTGGAATTTTTCGGGGTTCGTTTGGACATTTTTATATATTAATTGGGTTTTCTAGGCATTTTATGTGCATAATTCAAATTTGAACTACATGCACATGCTCCAGTGCATATAAATTGGTTGAAAAATCAAATCTGTGTACTTGGGTGCATGCTTAGGTCCCATGCAAGAAATGATAATGAATTTCAAACACCAGCATTATTGACTGCCGGCAAAACGTTGAGATACTTTGTTTTTAAATTCTGGTAAAACCAAAACTCTTCTGAAATTCATGAAACTTGGCATGCTATCATGGAATGACACCCGACATGCTGTGGTAATTTTCGTGTCCATTTTGAGAGAAGGCACACTTGAATAATAGTTAACAAAGGCATTTTGAAACAACTAGCTGCCACTCTAACATCGCAAATGTTTTAGATAGAACACCCGTAGGTACACTGACAGCTTCCCCGGTAAGCCAAAGGAAAATGTGCCGAGCAGGATTTGTGCAACTCTTCATCACAAACGTTTTAGATAGAACACCTATATGCAAAGTGAGAGCTATGGTCTTCTGCAGTAAGCCAAGGAAAAATTCGATGCGCAGGATTTGTGCATCTCTTCAACACAAATGGTTTAGATTGAATAAGGTATGCAAAGCGAGACTTCGGAGCTAAGCCAAGAGAAAATTTGGCAAGCAGGATTTCTACCTCCCTTCAATGCAAACAGTTTTTTCGGATGACCCGTGTGCAACCACGTACAAACAATTTGGTAAGATTTGCATCTGTCATATTGGGTATATTGCCATTTGTCAAACTGGAAAGATTGCATTTGTTGATCTAGTAACATTGCCATTTGTCAATCCTTGTAAAACTGCGATTTGTCAAAATATGTAGCTGAAAATCACTAGCACTATCTATTTTTGCAACTAGAATTCAGTAATTAAGCATAGATTTTATTTATAGATTAAGCAGTCGTGCTTAATTTATACAAACAGTTCAACTTTACAGCTGAACCGACCAAACTTTTCCCCAATTGTTGCCAACCACGTACTGAAATAGCTAGTTCAACTATATATGCTAGCTAATTTGAAGTACGTTGTATAGTTCCACTACATCTCTAGTCAGATGAACTGAACAAAATAGCCCCTAAATACTACTACGGAGGGGCTTTGTACTACTTCCGGCAACCTCTCCTCTGCCGAGCGTGCTCAGTAAGAGGAAGAGGAGGAGGAGGCTACCAACAAGCTGGACAACTGCAATACGGTGCCTGCCGCTGCTGCACCTTCATCGACGCTCACCTCGAACGCCCTCTGCCGCTCCAGATGACCCTACTCGAAGCGGTGGTTCTCCTAGTAGATCTCCTGATTCCTCGCCTCTGCGTTGGTGTGTGCCGTGGTCATGGCGGCGATAAGGCTCTTTACGTGCTTGATGAGGCGCTCCTCCTCCTCCCACAGGAACTCGATGTAGCGCGCAAGGTCGCTGCCGCACGTGCGGGCCTCCACCACCGCCTCCCTCCTACGGGCGATGGTGGCAGAGCGGGTGATGATCCCAACGGTCGACGGTGGGCTAGCGGCCATGGCGAACGACGATGGGGTGGCGGCCACGACCACCACCTCCCACCTTCGGGCCGTGGTGGCAGAGCGGGTGATGGCCACGATGGCCGGCAGGGGGTGATGGCCACGGCAGCGGAGCGGGTGATGGCCCTGGCTTTCGATGGAGCTGTGGCGGCAACGGTGGCCGGCAACAGCTGCCGACGGGCACCGGCGGCCGAGCGTGTGGTGCATGTTCCGTGCACACCCAACTAGGACGCCACACACACTACACTACGCCAGGGACTGCACCACCGCCGCGGTGTAGCCTCCTAGCTGGAGCTATAGTCTGATGATGGCGGAGTGGCTAAGCGACGATGACGGTCCGGTGCCATTGCCGATTTTGGGAGAAGCAGACGAGATAAGCTACAGGGAGGGAGGGGAAAATGCGACCTAGGACTCGCCGGTCGTGAGGGTTTATATAGTAGGATGATAAGCATTGGGATTTTGGGGGATTTCACTGAGTCGGGCAGGAAGCTTGCACGGGAACCTGCACGGTTGCGCGGGAACGGGCTCAACACCGTTTGGCCAAAAGAACGCCCCGCGCGCTGCTCAAGCTTGCGCTCGAACTGTCTGTGGCAGCGGGGTGATAAGATGTGCGAGAGAAGGACGAAAGGACATGTACACATACTTTTAATAAAAAAACATTTGCGATTTTATTAACTACTATACGCTCATCCTGGTTTATAAGTAGGATTTAATTAATAAAATACGAATGCATGTCGCCAAAGATTATATCGTCAGATTCGTATTTGAACATAGTTTCCAGTTATATAATTTCTGTAACATGCATTATCATTTTGTTGGTTCAATTTGAGGTTATATACCATCAAGCATTTGCCAACAACACACACAGCCGGCCTTTGCTCGCGTCCCTCGGCAAGCTCTGCTCACCGTTAGGCGCCGTAGCGTGCTGTGCTCGTCGTTAGGCGCCGCGGCACGCTCTGCTCGCGTCCGTAGGCGTGCTCGAGTTGTGGACAACTTTTCCTTACGTGTTCAACTGCTATATGCATATATATGGTTGCTTGCCATTGAGGTAAACGCGGAGCGCTATGCTCGCGTCCCTCCGCGCATGCTCTGCCAGCGGTTGGGCCTGCGCACGATCACGTCGGGGCCCCATATGCATGCGTTTGCGCCACGCGCGTTGCCACGCGATGCAGTTACGTGCAGCACAATGGAGTTACACGCTACAAATTAGAACTGCCATCAGGGCGTGCCGATCGATATTCCAGGCCGTCCAGCTTCCCCTTTAATTCCCGCGGCCATTATAACCTTAGTATCTTCAACCTTTCGATCGCGCCCCACAACACAACAAGCAGACCCACGACGACACATAGAGAGGAGATGTCTAGCGGCGCTCCAATGGAGTTTGGCGAGCATAAAGTGGAGACCCACATGAGGGAGAAGGATCTCTCAGTGGTGTACACCATTGAACCGGCCGTGGTGGACGACTACATCAACACTGTTGAGCAGTTGCTTGCCGGAGACAAGTACAAGGTGGTCGGCATCGATCTCCAGTACACCGTCGGTCGTCCTGGCATAGATCAAAAGGTTACCCTTGCCCAGTTGTGCGTGCGCCATCATGTCCTGATCTACCACTATTACATGGCCAGAGAGCCTTGCGACCATTTCAACAGGTATGTCAACAGCACCGACTACAAGTTCGCCATGGTGGAAACCACCGACGATGTAAAAGCGCTCAGTGCTACGGGCTTGGCCTGCCAGAACCTTGTTGAAATCTGTGACCACTACAGGGTCTGGGGCAGCATGAAGAAGGACTCCCTGGTTGAACTCGCCTTGGCCATCATCGACCCCTACTACGAAAAGATGAAGCAGGATGCCCAAAGAACAAATGTCGTATCCTGGCACACGGCCTGGATGCGGCGACTGGATGAACCTCACCTCAGGTTTGCGGCCAAGAGTGTGTACACATTCTACGAGATGCACAAGCACATCGTTGACATGAGGAAGTGCCTCGTTACCCAAATCGACAAGCCCGAATCGAGCCACAAGCAGAGCAAGCATCACAAGAAATAGATGATGATCAGATGATCGTTTATGCTAGTTAATCATGCATGTAATATATAGTTTACTTTATTGGTGTGTGGAAGCGTCACATGTGTAGTAGCCACCTATGAAATTATGCATGTAATAGTTTACTTTGGTGTGTGCAAATGCCATGGTTGTAGTAGCCATCTATGTAATTGGATGTTTAATTTGGTTAATCATGCATGTAATATATATGTTGTTGTTCTGTATACAATCCCATCGCACAACACGCATGTCATATTAGCAGCAACCGTTTGTGTTATTATCGGTCTTTGCACACATTTCTGATTACAGACCTGTTTGTCGCGTATCACACACATCTTGTTATATCGAACCGTTTATGTTCTCTTGTCTCAACACAAACAGTTCATCCGAGTGAACCGCATGCTATATATTGCACACACCTTGATCTGGCTGACCGTTTATTTTGTGTTGCCTAATCACAAACAGTTCATCCTAGTGAACCGTATGTTGTGTATCGCACACGCCTTTATCTGGCTGCCCGTTTCTTTTGTTACTCCTCATTGCAAACAGTTAATTGAACTGAACCGTATGCCCTGCATCGCACACGCAACTAAAATCTGAACCGTGTTTGATGCATCCGTCATCACAAACGTTTTGGACATTTTTGACGGTTCTCTGATACCACTGTTTGTGATTATTGCATCGCACATAGTTTCTCGAAGGGTCTTTGATCATAGTGTAGCGTTAGCAGCATCTTGCACTAGTGTGCTGTTATGTGAATGTCAACTACATGACACTTCACAATCTTTGGGCCTAGGGGAAGGCATCATGGAAGTAGTTTGTAGAGGATAGGTTATGAGAGTCACAAGTGCAGGCAAGTCCTATACAAACGGTTTTACCCCCTCCCCCTTAGGTGACACAGTTTGATGAGGACATGACTACCTTGGATAAGACCAAAAATATTGCATACATGCATATTTGTCAGGTGATTTCTAGTGCAAACTATTCAATAATCTATTTATGTTATCCAGAACAAAAATACTTCACACACTTTTGTGTTTTGTTTAATTGCAGGTGTACACCATTGAACCGGCCGTGGTGGACGACTACATCAACATCGTTGAGCAGTTGCTTGCCGGAGACAAGTACAAGGTGGTCGACATCGACCTCTAGTACACCGCCGGTCATCCCGGCATAGATCAAAAGGTTGCCCTTGCCCAGTTGTGCGTGCGCCATCATGTCCTGATCTACCACTACTGCATGACCAGAGAGCCTTGCGACGGTTTCAACAGGTTTGTCAACAACATCGACTACAAGTTCACCATGGTGGAAACCACCGACAATGTAAAAGCGCTCAGTGCTTGTCTCCGGCAAGCAACTACTCAACGGTGTTTATGTTATCCAGAACAAAAATACATCACACACTTTTGTGTTTTGTTTAATTGCAGGTGTATGGGACATTTGTACAATCCACATATGAAGATCAGGGAAAAGGAGAAGTTTAGGTTTTATTCAAAAAGTCCTCTCACGTCACTTTTGGGCCAAGAGAAGATAGAGTCCAAGTCTCTCATGTTCTGGATTCAGATTCGGACTGCACAGATATACCTGACTCAAAACACCAACAAATTTTTCATACGTACTCCAAATTGGGTGATTCTTTTTTTTTGTTGGAAACTAGATTTCATGCAATTTCCAACCCAATTGGATTAACCTTCAAATTTGTCCGGAGCGTCGAGTTATGGACGAAACAATCTGATGTTGCAGTAGAATCCAAGTCAAACTACAAGTCCAAAGGTGTTACATCACCTCCACTTGGGCCCATTGGCCTTGTACGACCTAGGGTTAGTTTTAGCCTACCTTGGGATGTCCTCCCACCTCCTTGGCCGCCACCCCTTGCTCCTATATAAGTAGATCCATCTAGTAGCTTTTCCCTTGGGATTTGTTTAGTTAAAAGTTAGCCATTGCAACTTTGTGTACTTCGTTTGTGTCCAACGACCAGACCAAGACCGCTTATGGATCCCCACCTTTATCAATACTTCATATATACTCGCAATATTCAGATTGCTTTTATCATATTCTTGCTTGTTCTTTGATTGCTTGCAGGAATAGACCTTCGTGGTCAGGTTGATTGTGCTCCAGCGTGGTCAATAACCTCTCGAAGTTGGTTTAGCGATTGCTAAGGCGCAACGTCGTGCACGTTTGTAGTCGGATCGTCAAAGTCATCTTCACCAAATTGATAGTTATCATCTCATCGAAAGATCGGGACACCCCGCCTCTATCAAGTGGTATCAGTTTTCAGGTTGCTCGGTGAGAATTTCCAGTTTTCCCTTGATTAGATTTATTTTCTTACCTATCGTCCAAGAAAAAGCCCCCCAAAATAGTTAGATCTATTCATCCTTTGTCCAAGCTAGTATAAGCCTTTGCGATTTTCTTTTCATTGTTTGCATTATTGAATTATCGGTTGCATCGTTGTGTCGAGTTGCTGGTCTTAGTGTCTAGTTCATTTAGAGTTTCGAGTTCTGCTCACAGCAGTCATGCTGCCACTGCGTCGTTATCCCTTCCACTGTCCACCACCCATCCATCAATTTTCATCACGTCCTACCCACCGTTCATGGTCATAATCATAGTTGAGGTCATTCACATCTTCGCTTGATCCAATCTGCATCTTATCTAGTTTGTTTTGGAAAGAGGGACAAAAAAAAGACAGAGAAAAAAGAGAGAGAATAAAGAAAAAAAATCAGAAAAAAAGGAGAGTAAGAAAAAGAAAAAAAAATGTGAGGAAAAAAAGAGAGAAGAAAAAAAAACAAAATTGGGATCTATTTAGACTCAGTCTCGTAGTTGAATTCGGATTGGAATCTGTTTTGTGCACTGTTCAGTAAAACAGGCATAACTTTCTCATACGAAGTCCGTTTTGGCTCCGCGAGTACTGAAATGAAAGCTAGCGACGAGCCGCATCTAAATAGTTGCAGAAGCTTGTTCCATATTTGGCACCTCAAAATAGGCTTATAAATAGGTCTTTTTGCCCTCCGAAGTTCGCGAACAGAGCTTATTCTAGTTTTTCAAGCCAATTTTAGAATTTTTTGACTCCTCATATCAACTCGGAATTGAGTGATTCTTTTTGCATTAAAAAGCTTGAGTTAGTAGCATTCTTCAAAAAAAATTATCACAAAATTGGCTCAAACTTTTGAAGAGGAAAGTTGGAGAGAGAGTTGTTGTATATCCTGCTTGGCAGTTGTTTTTCATCATTATCTTTATTGTCGTTGTGATCTTCACTTATATCTTGCTGTCCAGAGCTACTTAGTATCCTTCATTAATGCTAGTTGTACTATGTTGTGACCTCATTAGTGTTCTAGGATCGCGTCTCTAGTCCGGTCTAGCCTAGGACCAGCACAATATCGTTGTTGAGCGTTTATTCAACATTGCATCTTTGAATTTATTATTGCTATTTTTTTGCTACCATATATAGCCAACCCAACTCCACATATTTCTACACCATGTATACATACGTTCCCCTAGCAATCTCTTTGCACAATCTTCAGAGTTATTTGACACCGCTGGTTGCCTGTCACCACCTGCTGCATGGTAAGAACTTGTAACATATTGATATTTGCTATACTGTGAGAATTTTACCACCACATCCTAGTAGTTCATAGGAACATTATTCTGGGATTTTGTTTCTTGTTTTCTACTAACTATGCCAGGTTCCGGAGTTGTTAGTTCTTGGGATGCATCGATCGTGGGAGATTTGCCATCACCTAAGAAAATACAACAACCGTCACAAGAGGAGCAACAACATCAGAATGCACATGAAGTTAATGTTTCCATGCCACCATTTACTGGTCGTTTTAGGCCTGATTTATATATTGAATGGGAGTATGAAATAAATGCTATATTTGCTTCCCACACTTTTGATGAGCATCAAAAATTTCAATTTGCGGTTAGTACTTTCAGTAGCTTCGCTTTAGTTTGGTGGAGTGAATACTGTCGGTTAAACCATGATTATATACCTACTACTTGGGATGGTTTAAAACATGTCATGAGAGATAGATTCGTCAATGTTTATTATACTCATGGCATGATTAAAAAACTAGAACATTTAAAACAATATAGTGACACTGTAACAAAATATTAAGATGATTTACAAACTACCTTGTTGCACTCATTTTTAGAAGAAAGTGAAAAAGATTTTATGGATAGATTTTGGGGAGGCTTAAACCATGATATTCAGGAGATACTAATTCATGAAGAGTGCTATCCTATGGACCATTTATTCCATCTTGCTTGTAAAGTTGAACAGAAAATAAAACGACGTGTTGCCCACAAGGAGAACAAGCGCACGGTGCACATTCCAACTGTTGATACAGATGTTTCTTCAACTATTAGGCGTACTATGACAACCACATCCATTGTTACGAGGACTACGTCATCTCCACCATGTGACACATCACCATCGAGGGTGCCTGCATCATCTGAGTTGATCATAAGAGGTAATGACAAAGGTACGCATTTTCCACTTTCACATGAGAATGATGCATGCCTAGTTAACTTGAATACATCATGTGTTGAGTTACCTGTTGATTTGAGCACGCCACCTAGTTTAGAGAATCATGTTACTATCATGAATGCATCATGTGATCAAACAACTGAAATACCAACAATTTTGAGTGCGCCCATTGAATTAACTGTTTATGTCAAAGAACCATGTGAATCAGGAAATAATTCAGATTTGGATCAAATACATTTTAAAATAATTGTGCCAATGTTTAATCATTTTGATATGACCTCTCATCTTGGTGATCATTCTGTGTCAAATGACTTATTGCATGTTTTCTTATTTAAGCATGTTGTAGCATGTAAATTTGATGCACATAAGGTTTATTCACCAATGTTGGGATGGTTTAATGATGAATATTGTCAATCTTTTGATATGAATAAGAGCTTCACTTATATGTGCAAACTGAGTTGCAATATTTTCATGCATTCTACTTATGATAATATTTTGGCTTTATATTTTATAATCTATGAAGGTTCCTCATATATACATGTGTCATATGTGCAAAAATCAAGGGAAGTAAAAATGGATGACATATACATATACAACATGTACACCTTGTCTGTTTTGTTAGTCACATTTTAGATTAAGCAACGCCGAGGACGGTTTTGTTTTCAAGAAGGGGAGGATGGTGATGACATGACTACCTTGGATAAGACCAAAAATAGCATACATGCATATTTGTCAGGTGATTCCTGGTGCAAACTATTCAATAATCTATTTATGTTATCTAGAACAAAAATACTTCACACACTTTTGTGTTTTGTCTAATTGTAGGTGTATGGGACATTTATACAATCCACATATGAAGATAAGGGAAAAGGAGAAGTTTAGGTTCTGTTCAAAAAGTCCTCTCACGTCACTTTTGGGCCAAGAGAAGATAGAGTCCAAGTCTCTCATGTTCTGGATTCAGATTCGGACTACACAGACATAACTGACTCAAAACGCCAACAACTTTTTCATACGGACTCCGAATTCGGTGATTCTTTTTTTTTTGGAAACTAGATTTCGTGCACTTTCCAACCCAATTGGATTCACCTTAAAATTCACCTGGAGCGTTAAGTTATGGAGGAAACAATCTGATGCTGCAGCACAATCCGAGTCAAACTACAAGTCCAAAGGTGTTACATCACCTCCACTTGGGCCCATTGGCCTTGTACGACCTAGGGGTAGTTTTAGCCTGCCTTGGGACGTCCTCCCACCTCCTTGGCCGCCACCCCTTGCTCCTATATAAGTAGATCCATCTAGTAGCTTTTCCCTTGGGATTTGTTTAGTTAAAAGTTAGCCATTGCAACTTCGTGTACTTCGTTTGTGTCCAACGACCAGACCAAGACCGCTTACGGATCCCCACATTTACCAATACTTCATATATACTCGCAATATTCAGATTGCTTTTATCATATTCTTGCTTGTTCTTCGAATGCTTGCAGGAATAGACCTTCGTGGTTAGGTTGATTGTGCTCTTGCGTGGTCAATAACCTCTCGAAGTTGGTTTAGTGATTGGTAAGGTGCAACATCGTGGATGTTTGTAGTCGGATCGTCAAAGTCATCTTCACAAAATCGATAGTTATCATCTCATCGAAAGATTGGAACAGCCTGCCTCTATCACAGTTCTAAACCATCGCCTTGCCTGCGTGGGCGATGGGGGGGGGGTCCATCCCACACGATTCTGATAAATCATCAGCGATAACTCCTCTGGTCACACACACGGGGCAAAACAAGCTCGTGTGCGATCGGGTGAGCCATCACAAACATTATATGGGGCAAATTGTTTGAGATGTTCTTAGAAACCCACATAGTGAATAAACAAACATTTTCGTTTGTATGGTACATCACACACAATTTTCTGCATAACATCGTATATGATAGGGGTGGCCATCAGAGACGATATTTATAATTTTATCAGTTGCGTTATTCAATACATCATGCACGGTTCCTAGAAGAAACTGTATGGAATAGGGATGTCTATCACACACATTTTTTATGTGGAAACGTTTGTGCAAGGTGGCCTAACGCAAACAGTTGTCAGGCGGAAGTCATATGTGATTGTTCATTTATCCAACACACCTACTTTCTGGAAACCGTGTGGTTGGTGATAACCCACAAGTATAGGGGATCTCAACAGTTTTCGAGGGTATAGTATTCAACCCAAATTTATAGATTCGACACAAGGGGAGCCAAAGAATATTTGCAAGTATTAACAGCTGAGTTGCCAATTCAACCACACCTGGAGATTAATTATCTGCAACAAAGTGATCAGTAGCAAAGTAGTATGATAGTTTTGATAGTAGTAGCAACAACAACAGTAACGGTAATGGTGATAGTAGTAGTTTTGTAGCAAGTGCAATAGTAAAGATAGCAGTAGTAACTTAGCAAGATCAATATGTAGGAAAATCGCAGGCACTGGATTGGCGATTCATTGGATGATATTCATCATGAGACAGTCATAACCTAGGGCAATACGGCACTAGCTCCAGTTCATAAATATAATGCAGGCATGTATTCCATAAATAGTCATACACGCTTACAGAAAGAACTTGCATGACATCTTTTGTCCTACCCTCCCGTGGTAGCGGGGTCCTATTGGAAACTAAGGGATATTAAGGACTCCTTTTAATAGAGAACTGGTACAAAGCATTAGCACACGGTGAATACATGGACTCCTCAAACTACGGTCATCACCGGGAGTGGTCCCGACTATTATCACTCCGAGGTTGCCGGATCATAACACGTAGTAGGTGACTATAACTTGCAAGATCGGCTCTAGAACATAGACATAATGGTGATAACATAAACGCTTCAGACCTGAAATCATGGCACCCGGGCCCAAAGTGACAAGCATTAAGCATGGCAAAGTCATAGCAACATCAATCTCAGAACATAATGGATACTAGGGATCAAGCCCTAACAAAACTAACTCGATTACATGATGAATCTCATCCAACTCCTCACCGACCAGTGAGCCTACGAAGGAATTACTCACTCCCGGTGGGGAGCATCATGGAATTGGCGATGGAGAAGGGTTGGTGATGATGAAGATCGAAGATCCCCCTCTCCGGAGCCCCAAACGGACTCCAGATCTGGCCTCCCGATGAAGAATAGGAGACGACGACGGCTCTGTCTCGTGAAATGCGATAATTCTTTCTCCCTCATTTTTTCCTGGAAACTAGGATTTTATAGCGTTGGTTTCAGGGTTTGCGGGACCACCACCAACCCACTTGGGCACGCATGGAGGGGGTGGCGTGCCCTGGTGGGTTGTGCCCACCCAGGTGCCCCCCCCTCTGTTGGTTCTTGGCTTCAGAAATTATCTTTTATTGTATAAAAAATCCTTGCAAGTTCATTCCATTCTAAGAACTTTTATTTTTGCACAAAATAACACCATGGTAGTTCTGCTATAAACAGTGTCAGTCCAGGTTAGGGGCATTCAAATCATGCAAATTAGAGTCCAAAACAAGAGGAAAAGCCTTAGGAAAAGTAGATACGACGGAGACGTATCAACTCCCCCAAGCTTAAATCTTTGCTTGTCCTCAAGCAATTTAGTTGATAAACTGAAAGTGAAAAAGAAAAACTTTTACAAACTCTTTTGCTCTTATTTCCACAAATAAGCTTAAACAACACCAATGTCGACAATAACTCTTAAAAATTATATTAACTCATATCAATGACATAATCAACTAGTGAGCAATAATAAGATATCTCAAACAGCAACACATTGTGAAAACAACCATGATACAACATGACAATAGTGGTACCTCGCTAGCCCTTTCTGAGATTGCACAACATAAATTCAGAGCACCCCCAAAGTTCAAGCAGTGACTAAACATTGTAATTCATGGTAGAAAAGATCCAGTCATGATGCACCCAACATTAGCTACACATAATGCATCAGCATGACAGCAGTGCTCTCAGGTTCTGGCGCTTATTTGAGAAGGTGATGATATAACATAAAAGTAAATAGATAGTCCCTTCGCAGAGGGAAGCAGTGATTTGCAGAGGTTGTCGGTCGGTGTCAAAACCGGCGGATCTCGGGTAGGGGGTCCCGAACTGTGCGTCTAAGGCTAATGGTAAGAGGAGGCGGGGGACACAATGTTTACCCAGGTTCGGGCCCTCTCTATGGAGGTAATACTCTACTTCCTGCTTGATTGATCTTGATGAATATGAGTATTACAAGAGTTGATCTACCACGAGATCGTAATGGCTAAACCCTAGAAGCCTAGCCTATGAGATTATGATCATCCTTCTATGGGCTAAACCCTCCGGTTTATATAGACACTGGAGGGGGCTAGGGTTACACAAAGTCGGTTACAGAGAAAGGAATCTACATATCCGAATCGCCAAGCTTGCCTTCCACGCAAAGGAGAGTCCCATCTGGACACAGGAAGAAGTCTTGTATCTTCATAACCCAACAGTCCGGCCCACGTATATAGTCCGGCTGTCCGAGGACCCCTTAATCCAGGACTCCCTCAGTTGCCCCCGAACCAGGCTTCAATGACGATGAGGCCGACATGCAGATTGTCGTCGGTGTTGCAAGACGGGTTCCTTCTCCGAATACTTCAAAGTACCTGACTTAAAGAGCAGTATCCGACTTTCCATTTAATGTCGCGCTCATCGGCTTCTGCACCTTCATGATTTCAGTTTCCACGTGTCGAGCGAATGCAAGAGGTCGGGGTATTTTTGCACGTACCACCCAAACCATGTGAGAAAATTGTATATTTAAGGAGATAGGAATCTTCAGATCTAGTCCACACCATCTTCCCCGAATGAGGAATCCTTGGAGCTTGCCCCAGAAACCACCCCAACATGGCTAGCGCTCCCAGCTCGTCCTCCCGCCCTCACGACCCCAAACAGGGTGATTGAGAAAATTCTTCCGTATCCCACGACCAACTAGTGAAGCTGCAGACCCAGGGATTTCTTCCCTTCGCAGATCTGGTCCCCGTTCGAGCCGGATTAGCTTCCTTTGACGGAGGGGAGTAGGCAGAGAAGTTCCCCAACCCATCCAGGGGGAACGAGTATGCTTGGTTCCCTAATTGCTGAGAGGCGTCGGATTTCCAATCCATCCGTTCCTTCGAGGGCTTCTGGAGTACTATGGCCTCCAACTGCACAATTTTACTCCTGCCTCTATCCTACACATCGCGGGTTACGTTGCTCTTTGCGAGCTATTTCTGGGTTGTGAGGCCCATTTTGAGTTATGGAAGAAGCTGTTTTGCCTCGTCCCTCGTAATCACGAGAGATCAATATTCCAAGTGGGCGGAGCTGAGATATGGCGCATCGCCGGGACCGGATACCTATCCGGCACGCTGAAGAAGGCGTCTGAAGAATGGCCTTCCAAATGGTTCTATGTTGAGGACGTCTCCCTTCCTAACCCAATCCACATGGGTCTTCCTTAATTTTCAAGTGCTCCATTGAAGAAGTGCCTCAGCTCGCATCCTCGAAACCGCAGGGAGGAAGATAGCACGGAAGTCCACCAATTGATGAGCAAAATAAAGACGTTCGCTCAATCCGGATTGTCAATAGTCGAGGTTATGGCGATATCCATAATGCGAGGGGTTCAGCCACTCCAATACCGAGGGCACCCTATGTGGCACTTCAATGGAGAAGATGACGCCACCCGCTACGGTCAGAAGGGTCCGGACACTCCCGTTGCATTGGCAAAACTGTCCGGATTATACAAAGGGGAGAAAGAGGAGTTCATCCGCATTAAGCCCAGAGATGGGTTTTCCATGTACAACCCTCCCAGCTAGGTGAGTTTCCATCCCACTACTCTACTCAATTTATTCCCTCAGTCCTTTTTCATAAATATTAATCCATCCATTTATAACAGGAATGGCTGAAAATTACCAGGGAGATCCACAGCCCCGCACCACAGCCAGAGGCCACAACCGAGCTCTTGACCCCGGATTCGAAGAGGATCTGGATATATTCGTGGAGCTCGGGGAAGGGGTGTTTTACCAGGCGAGCTGTGATGGCACAAAAGTGGCCATTATTGCTGATTATCCCGGCCTTCTCCCTGCGTCGCAGGTAAGTAATCAAGATACTTATCCTTCGAGAGAATTTCCTCTTTCCGCCTTAACCACCGCACTGTCTGATGCTCTAAAGGGATGGCGATCAGTGTGCCATGCTGCACCTGAGGCGACTCGCCAGAAAGCGGCGCCTACGACGGGCAGGCCTTCGAAGAGGAAGGCAAGTAGAGATATGGCCAAGCTTTCATTGAAGAGGTATGGTTTTAAATATGCTCCATGGTTCTCATCTTAAAGTATGACAGTATCCGTTGTGTCTTATCAGGAAAAACATTCGTCGGACTGTGTCCGGGGATCCTGCCGGTCATGCCTCTACTAGTCGTATTCCGGACCCTGTCTCGAGGACTGAGGCTAATGCAGAAGTGACACCGGATTGTCCTTCTGTGGAGGATTCGGATAAAGTATCTGCCACAAACTCCGAAGGGGAAAGCGCCATGAATCATCGGCGCCGGCGGGCCGCTCTCCGCGACCCTGGTTTTAGAAGAGGCTTTCAATGCCTTCAACTCAGGTGATGCATACATCTGAGCTACTCGAGATGGGCTTTCTAGAGCCACAGATCAGTATTTGAAAGATATGCGGGTAAGTTCATACTTGCACAATTCTGATAATTATATACCAGTATCCCCTGAGACATGAAGCAGTTTAAGCAACTGATTTAAGGATCGTTGTATACCCAGGTGCTCAAAGAGAAGAACAACCTGTTGTCTCAATAGCTGGAGAAGTGTCAAGCCCAGCTAACTGCTGCTACCATCAAACTTGAGAAATCCAAGAAGGCAGCATCTGGAAATGTTCCCCTCTATCAAGAAAACAAGATCATATACCAAGAGTATTAATACAGGTGCAAATCTTATGGCAGAGTCATTAGATCATCTGGAAGAGGCACCAAAAGTTGCATGAGCGGGAGGTCTAGGAGCTCAAAGGCAACTGGCCGCGGGCGAACATATACTAACATAGGTCAGGGTGGAGAATAACAAACTCCAAGATGCCAACGCCGAGGTGGGCGTGGAACTAAAAGATGTGCGGGCCCAGCTGGCTAACTCCGTGAAGGACAATAGGAGGCTGTGAGGCGGCATATTTAGTATGTGTTCGGACTTACCTTTACATAGTTCGACAAGGAAAGGAACTGACAGTAATTATGTATGTAGGTATATTGATGGGTCGTCCCGAAGAGGAGGTGTCCGAATCATCGAGCGATCTGCTACAAGAGCTGTCGCAAATGCACGAGCGAGCTCGGCAGGCAATGCAAAGTATTGCGAAGGCCTTATGGCCATCCGACTCCCCTCCAGGAAGTATGGAGGGGCTTGTACAACTATTCAAGGGAGCGCGGCGGCGCTTCCGATTATGGAAGATATCGGCCTGTCGGGAAGGTGCGCGAGAGGCCTGGGCAATGGTGAGAACTAGGTATACCAAGCTCGACCCGAATCACATGGCCCGGGTCGGACCTGTAGGGTCAAATGGAGAATAAATTCCTGTTAGTTTGGTATATGACCAGATACAAGTAGCCGCGAAGTATTGCCAACAGGATTGTAGGCTAGATAGCCTGTTGGATGGCATAGAGGAAGAAGTTTTTGAGTCCAAGTGACTATGTACTTCAATTGACAATTTTTTTCCCTAGCCGGATTGTAAAATGATTGTCATGGTAGACCTTTTCGCTTCGGCCTTTGGACCCGAAGGTGCAGAGTGTTTCCGAATACCCGCTCGGTAAGATATACCGGGGTACGCGTGGAAACCAGGCGTAGGGGTCATAGTTGCTTGAACAGACAAGTATCCGGCTAGCTATGTTATATTACATTTTTTATCGTAAGAAACATCTTCCAGAGAGAATAGTTTCGTTAAGGGTTCCTTTCCCTAGGTAAGCATGCGTTAATGTGCATGTCCGAACTGTGTTTGAAAAAACCACAACATACATAACATCTGGGGATTCATAATATGACAAGTAAAAAACATCTTTAGTCCGCCGATCGAATATTCCCTTAAGAATGCTAGCTTTTGGCTTCACCCAGTCTGAGGTACACATCCGTATGACTCGACAGTAACAATCACAGAGGTGCTGCCTTTATGCCCTAGCCGAACTAACGGGAACGTAGGGCATAAGAACAGGAGCCAGTCAACCCAGCTTGGCCAAAACTTAAGTCATATCGATGCATATAATGGCGAAGAAAAGGTACATACGCAGAAAAGACACATATGTGGTGAGCTTGATGCTCTAAAAATAAGAATAATAATAAGCTTCTGTACGAGAAGCCCCCAGGTATAATTGACGTGCATATTTTAGAATGTGTGCATTGAAGTTGCACGGTTTAGCTGCACAAAAGCTTTAAGGCTTAAAAGGGGAAAATGTGAAAAGAGAGGAAAATAAATACTGGAAACAAAAAGGGGTAAAGGAGACGAACAAAGAGTCTGGCGCTAGGCATAGAATCTTTAGAGTCTGGCCGCGTTCCACGGGTTCGGCTCTAGGCGATTGTCTGACGCATCACGCAGGCGGTATGCTCCTCCGGTGAGTACTTCGTCAATGATGAAGGGACCCTCCCACTTGGGCTTGAGTTTGTCCTTTTTCTTCTCCGACAAGCGTAGAATGAGTTTGCCAACATTATAAGTCTTGGCCCGTACTCTCTGCTTTGATATCTGTGGGCCTGTTGTTGGTAGAATGCGGAACGGGCTTTTGCAACATCGAGCTCCTCCTCTAGGGCATCTAAGCTGTCGTGCCAATCAAGCTCAGCCTCTCTCTCTCTTCATACATGCGCACTCGAGGTGAGTCATGAATAATGTCGCAGGGCAACACAACCTCTGCGCTGTACACCATGAAGAAAGGTGTATATCCGGTAGAACGATTGGGTGTGGCCCATAGCCCCCAGAGTACGGAGTCGAGCTCCTCCACCCAGTGCTTGTATGATTCTTTCAAAGACCGCACTAATCTGGGTTTGATGCCGCTCATAATAAGACCATTCGCTCGTTTGACTTGTCCGTTGGTTTGTGGGTGGTAGACGGAGGCGTAGTCGAGCTTGATGCCCAGATTAGCACACCAGGCTTTTACCTCATCGGCTGTGAAATTGGAGCCATTGTCGGTGATGATGCTATGTGGAACACCATAATGGTGCACAACACCAGATATAAAGTCTATTACTAGCTCGGCTTCAACCGTTTTAAATGGTTTGGCCTCTATCCACTTAGTGAATTTATCCACCATGACCAATAGATATTTTTTCTTATGTCTTCCTCCAGACCATATCAAGCCCCCAGACCGCAAAAGGCCAAGTGATGGGGATTGTTTGTAGGGCGGTGGGTGGCATATGGCTTTGGTTGGCAAAAAGCTGGCATTCGACGCAATGCTGGACAAGGTCCTATGCATCTGCTCGGGCCGTTGGCCAATAGAAACCTGTACGGAAGTCCTTGGTTACAAGGGCCCGAGCCACAGCGTGATGACCGCCGAGACCGGCATGAATTTCAGCCAAGAGCTGTCGCCCTTCTTCCTCGGAGATACATCTTTGAAGTACTCCGATAGCACTTTTCTTGTAGAGTTCTCCCTTATGAACTTTGTAGGATTTAGAGTGCCGAACAATGCAGCACGCCTCATTCTGATCCTCAGGGAGTTCTCGCCTATTAAGGTAGCCCAAGAAGGGTTCAGTCCATGGGGCAATGACTGCCATGATTAAATGGGTCGACGGCGTGATTTCGGTGGCTGAGCCCCCGGTGATGTTGGTGTGTTCGGAATCTGGGGTTGTAGTCGGGTCCGGATTGTTGTTGCCGCTCTCCCCTTGCCACACCACGGATGGCTTGAAAAGCCTTTCCAGAAATATGTTAGGTGGGATGAGGTCGCACTTGGCGCCGATGCGAGCAAGGACGTCCGCCACTTGATTACTTTCTCGAGCCCCGTGGTGAAATTCGAGCCCTCGAACCGAGCTGACATCTTTAGAACGGCGTTGCGGTAAGCTGCCATCTTCGGATCCTTGGCATCGAAATTTCCATTTATTTGAGATATTGCGAGGTTTGAATCCCCGTGCACTTCCAGGCATTGTATGCCCATGGATACGGCCATCCGAAGACCATGCAATAAGGCCTCGTATTCGGCTACATTGTTGGAGTCCGTGAATAATATTTGGAGGACGTACTGGACTGTGTCTCCAGTAGGGGATGTTAGGACAACACCTGCCCCTAGGCCTGCCAACATTTTGGAGCCGTCGAAGTGCATGACCTAGTTGGAATATGTGCCGTACTCTTTAGGGAGTTTGGCCTCTGTCCATTCAGTGATGAAGTCGGCCAATACTTTGGATTTAATGGCCCGACGCGGTTTGGATGATATGTCGAATGGGACGAGCTCAATGGCCCACTTGGCATCCGGCCCGTAGCGTCGCGGTTGTTTATTATGTCATTGAGTGGTACTTCGAAGGCCACCATTATTGAGCACTCTTGAAAGTAGTGTCGTAGCTTCCGGGATGCCATGAAGACTGCGTATGCTATTTTTTGGTAATGAGGGTATCAGGATTTGCATGGTGTGAGGACGGTAGATACGTAGTATATCAGCTTCTGAAGCGGGAATTTGTGTCCGTCCTCCTCTCGTTCAACGATGAGCACCGCACTTACGACTTGGTGTGTGGCCGATATGTATAATAACATGGGTTCACCGATGTTCAGCGCGGCCAGGATTGGGTTGGATGCTAGAAGAGCCTTTATTTCTTCCAGTCCAGCCGTTGTCGCGTCTGTCCACTCGAAGTGATCGGTGCATCGGAGAAGGCTATAGAGTGGCAACGCCTTTCCTCCTAGTCTGAAGATAAAGCGTCTTAAAGCTGCCACACAGCTGGATAGTTTTTGGACTTGTTTAAGGCCTGTTGGCGTAGCCAACTGTGACAAAGCTCGGATTTTAGCTGGGTTTGCCTCAATTCCTCTATTGGAAACGATGAAGCCTAGAAGTTTTCCGGCGGGAACATCGAAAGCACACTTTTCTGGATTGAGCTTGATGTCATATGTTCGGAGGATGTCGAATGTGAGACGCAGATCATCTATTAATGACTCGACATGTCTAGTTTTGATGACAATGTCATCTACATATGCTTCAATTGTCTTGCCGATTTTTTCTCCACGCATGTTTGAATCATGCGTTGATAGGTGGCACCGACGTTTTTGAGCTCGAAAGGCATAGTGTTGAAGTAGAAAGGCTCGTATGGGGTGATGAATGTTGTTGCGGCCTGATCGGACTCCTTCATCTTGATTTGATGGTATCCAGAGTATGCGTCGAGGAAACACAATGAGTCATGTCCCGTGGTGGCGTCGATATCTGATGATGCGGGGGAGGGGGAAGGGATCCTTAGGGCAGGCCTTGTTGAGGTCTTTGAAATCGACACATAGGCGCCAGGATTTATCACTACAAAAAAAGACACATCCGTGACATTTTGGGCCGAACGAAACTTTTTTCTGTCATACTTATGACACTTCTATGACGATAATTGTGACAAAACCCGGTATCATCATAGATGTGGTGGGCTCATACTTTATGACAAAAAATCATGACAGAAAATGGGCTTTTCGTCCTGGGCGGGCCGGAGACGCAGCTGCATGACATTCTTTGGGCCATCCATGATGGAAACAACCGTGGTAGAAGCGAGGGCGAGGAAAATTTCGGGGAGTTCCCGGTTACGGTGGGTGGTCGGGGGCCGAGCAATGCACATTTCTCTTGTACACATACGCGCGTGTGTGCGAGGCGTTGGGCTCTAACTGAACCCGAGCGAGGCATTCGTCTATACTGAACCAAAGCGATTGCACTGCAGGCTACGCGTTACTGAACTCAAGCGATCGATTGATGGCTGTTAACTGAACCCGATCGAGCGATTCCTTCGCTACTGCTGCTAACTGAAGCCGATCGATGCTGCCTCTGGATGAACAGTGAGCGTTGCGAGGGGGTTTGGATGAATAGTGAGCGGTGGGGGTGGATGAACAGGTCCCCTATCGATCGAGCCGGTTGGGGCTGGATGAACAGGACCCCATGGAGGGCTGGATGAACAGGGTGATCCCGTTGAGGGGTGGATGAACAGTAGACGGTGGAGGGGTGGATGAACAGTAGCCGTGGAGGGGTTGTTGAACAGGAGCCCGTGGAGAGGGGTGGTTGAACAGTAGCCGGTGGAGTAGCGCGCGATGGAGGCTGGATGAACAGGAGCCCGTGGACGAATGGTCGCTGGTGGAGGCTGGAGGAGGTCGACGATGGATGAACAGTAGCCCATGGAGGCTGGAGGAGGTCGACGGTGGAGATGAACAATATCCCGTGGAGTCCCATTTTGCGGTACACCACACCCCTCCCGATGAACAGGACTCCCGTTTCGACCGTAGTGCTCCAACACAAGTCCGTTTCATCCGTTTTGCGGTACGCCACACCCCTCCCGATCAATAGGACCTTGTTTCGACTGTAGGAGGTCCAACACAAGTCCGTTTCCTCCGTTTTGCGGTACACCAGACCCCTCCCGATGAACATGATCCCGTTTCGAACGTGGCTGGTCGAAAACAAGGCCGTCTCCTTCGTTGTGCCGTATGCCAGGCCTCGTTTCCATCGCCTGTTCCGTCCAAGCCGGTTGGCTCCCACGCGTTCCGTTGCCTCCCGATGAACACGACACATTCCGTTGCCTCCCCATGAACACGACGATGATGCAATTTCTCCATTCCGACCCAGCCATGTACACGAGCCCTGGCCGTACGTATGCGCGAGTAGGCGTTCGAGACCCCGCCCGTATGTACGTACGTGGCCATATTTTCTTTCTTGCACACTGGCCGTTGTACATACGTGCACATGCTACGTGCGCGCCTCTACTATGACACGTGCACGCCTCTACATCCACTAGTATGTACATACATGTTCGCAACCAGAATGACAACGCTACGTACGCTTCGACCAGGTGGGTCCCGACTGCCAGGCACTTCCTTGCGTGCGAAGATGTAGCTGGTGGGTCCCAACAGTCAAGGGGGCGAATCATTTTTTTTGCCCGGACGCACTTCCTTGCGTGCGAAGATGTAGCTGGTGGGTGCCAACAGTCAGGGGGGAAACATTTTTTCGTGAAATACGGTGGCCCGTCCGGTGGGCCCCAGCTGTCAGGTGGAGGAATAATTATTTTGTGCGTAATAAGGAGGCACTTCCTTGCGGCCTCCGTGGACCCAGCTGTCAGCCTCTCCACGTACAGTACTCTTCCGATGGAAGTCGTTCCTTGACCATGTTGACCACACCACGCAGAGAGCACCAGGGCGGTGGACGACGGCGAGGCCTAGGAAGGGGACAACGCGGAGCCGGGGAAGACGCGGTAGTGGAAGCCCGCGCAGAGAGGAGTACGAGGGTTCACTAGTTCGGCTGCGGTGTGAGGCTGCCGTCACCGCAGGGCCTGGCCAGCTGTGGGAATAGTAGGGGGCAGTGAGGCCTCCGCGGCAGCATAGCCAACCACGGGAGGCAGGAGCATGCGGCACGACCGGTGCTGCTTTGGGTGGCTGGAGCAAGAAGACCAGTGGTTGAAGAAGCACTACGGTCGTTGGATGGACATCATACGGTCAGTAGAGCTAGAATCGTTCATATTGACTAAGTTGACAAAGCCCTCCTGTCACGCCCAATATGCGATACTATCCTAAAGAGACTCGAAGGTCCCACCAAGGATAGCACCGCATATTGAAACACTTTTGCAAGGTGGATATCATTACATCAACATTACATAATAGATGGGGATACATACAAGACATACAATGCCACACGAATACAACATCACAATACAAAAGAGCATCATCCGACTACGGATGAAACACAAACAAAAACTCAAACGACATCCACCCTGCTAGCCCAGGCTGCCGACTTGGAACCTATCCCCTGATCGAAGAAGCAGAAGAAGAACTCAACGCAAGCAAGCATTTCTCTCGCGTCATGATCATCGCATAACCTGTACCTACAACTGTTGTTGTAGTAATCTGTGAGCCACGAGGACTCAGCAATCCCATTACCATGGGTATCAAGACTAGCAAAGCTTAAAGGGAATGGAAGGGGTAAAGTGGTGAGGTTCCAGCAGCGACTAAGCATATATGGTGGCTAACATACGCAAATAAGAGCGAGAAGAGAGCAAACGGAACGGTCGTGAAGCTAGCAATGATCAAGAAGTGATCCTGAACTCCTACTTACGTCAAACATAACCCAAAACCATGTTCACTTCCCGGACTCCGCCGAAAAGAGACCATCACGGCTACACACGCGGTTGATGCGTTTTAATTTGGATCTAGTGTCAAGTTATCTACAACCGGACATTAACAAATTCCCATCTGCCACATAACCGTGGGCACGGCTTTCGAAAGATTATACCCTGTAGGGGTGTCCCAACTTAGCCCATGATAAGCTTGCATTGAGTTTTTCTTCTGCTTCTTCGATCAGGGGATAGGTTCTAAGTCGGCAGCCTGGGCTATCAGGGTGGATGCCATTTGAGTTTCTGTTTGTGTTTCATCCGTAGTCGGATGATGCTCTTTTGTATTGTGATGTTGTATTCGTGTGGCATTGTATGCCTTGTATGTATCCCCATCTATTATGTAATGTTGATGTAATGATATCCACCTTGCAAAAGCGTTTCAATATGCGGTGCTATCCTTGGTGGGACCTTTGAGTCTCTTGAGGATAGTATTGCATATTGGGCGTGATAAGTTGGTATCAGAGCCTCGAGCGACCCTAGGAGCCCCCTTGATTGATCGTGTAGTTTGGTCGTTGTTGAGTCTAGAAGAAAACTGTTTTCAGAGTCTAGTTATATCGGAGAGTAGGAATTCTTTTTACTCCTCTGCCCCTTCGTCGCTCTGGTAAGGAATCTTGACGTATGTGTTTTGATTTACTCCTCTTCCCCTTCAAAATTTTCTTTAGGTTCACGCAGTTGGTTTTCCGATCGTTGGTTCTCATCTCTTTTATCCGGTGCATTTCTCGTCAAGTTGACTCGAGCCTCTTCATCTTTGAGTTCAATCCTCAGTTGTTTTCTTTTCCCACCCGCCCACCCCTTTTCTTCTCGAAGCGGGAGTCCGTAATCGAGTATCCATCCTACTCGTGTGAAGCCTTTGCTTTCTTTCAACCCCGTTTTCTCTTCAAGTTATTAGTCGGTTCTCCCTTCCAGGTGCCTTTGTTTTCCTGCCCTCCCACCCCTTTTTTCTTCCCGGAGTCCGAGTCTCTTTCAACCATCAATTTCATTCGTGTGGAGCCTCTTCAGTCTTTCGTCAATTGTTTCAACCGGTGAATTCTCTTTTGTTTGACATTCTTCATCTCTTTTCCGGTGGATTCAATTCCAATTTTCGCTAGTGATTATATTCTTTTCCTCGGCTCAAGTGTTTTCCCTGCTCGTTTGCCTCTCGCCAGTTTGTCCTTCCGGAGTGCTCAAGACATATCAAGAGATTCGTCTGTGTTCCAATTAATTTGAGGTTGTCACCTCATTCAAATATTTCAATCATTCCAGTGCATCATCTACCTCTTCAACAATCCTTTCCGACGGTGTTTTTCTCTTCAGTGGGCCCTAACCCACAGGTCTTTTCCCAGGATCTGACTTGACTCTTCTAATTTCCCGGAGTTATTCTCAATTCTTTTCAAAGTGTGACGTAAGAATGGATTTCATCAGGCACATGCCTTCTCCAAGATCTCGTTCATATTCTTTTCATCTTTGGTTCAACCCTTCCTCTTTTTCATTCTACCGGAGTACCTCAGTAATTTTTGGTGGTGTTTCCTGTCGTCTTTTGAAGACCGAAGAAGAGTTTTCCTCTAAATCTTGTACGTTCTCTTGAATATTCGTGGGTCTAGCTTCATGTTATCCTCGCAAATTACCTCGTTTGTCAGAAGTTCTTTTCATCCATCCAGAGTATGTCAGGAGTTGTTTTCCCGTTTCTTTTCACCGAAGGCCATCATTTCAGCTAACGTTATCCAATTATCCCGGTGCTTCATTCAAGTGCTCTTTAATCAGATCGAGTTCTTCCCGTTCTCTTGTATCTAAATCCCCTCTAGCATATTTGTTCCTCTAATTCTTCCCGGTGATTCATTCTCTTTCATCAGTCATTTTGAATTCTTACGGTGGTTCCTTCAGATTCTTTTCCTTGTTTATCATTTTAATCCGTTCGTTCTTTCAATCCTACCGGTGGTTCTTGAAGACCTTCTCGAGTTTGCGATATGTCACTTCTCAATCCTTTTCAAGAAGAATAAGTAGTATGCAAAATCCTTTGCTTGTCATCAATTTAATTTGATGAAGGATAAGCATACAATAAATCTTATTCTTATTTCATCCAAGTGAGTAATCCCTTCCTTCGGAGTTTGTTCTTGATGAATAAATTCTAGTTCCAAGTGTTTTCATCTTTTCTTTTGCGGAGTTCAATTTCCTCAGCCATTTCGTCGGAACCTCCATCTAAATCACCGCAAGGCTCATCTTATTCTTTCACCCCTCATTTTATCTCATCATCCTTTTTGTTACCGGAGTTCTTCATGGTGGATCGTCATGATTTAATTCATTTTTCAAGTGTTCATCAAGATTCTTGTCGGTGGAGTTCAAGTATCTTTTCTTCTTGCATCTCGAAGTGCAATTAATTCTTCGAATTCTTTTGATGTGGAGTTTTGCATTTCTTCATTCTTCTAAGCTATCCAATCATCTCAATTTGTGGTCGGTTATCAGCTCATAAATTTTGAGATGTTATCCATAAGTCCACAACAAGCTTATTCTTTTGTTGTTGATTTTCTAAAAAACTCCATTCAATCCTTCCTTCTAAGTTCTTTTCATTCCATTCTTTCAATTCTTCTGGAGGCATTGCATTGATCATCTCGTCAAGTGTCATTCCATCTTGTGAAGTTCATGTTCTATTTCTCCCATTGTCAGTCGGAGTGTTGCCTAAATCTTTTCAGTCTTATTCGTTTCTTATCTCGTTCTAACCGGAGTGGTCTCTAGTCTATCTGATTCCGTGAGCTTTTGATTCTCGTCATTCTCGTCATTCCTCTCTTCTTCTCGAGTGCTCTCGATTCTTTGCTTCTTCTCTTGAGTCCTTGTTTCACCTCTTCCTTTTTCTCTTCCGTCTCGGTCCTAAGATCTCGGGACGAGATCTCTTGTTAGTGGAGGAGTGTTGTAACGCCCCGGATTTGATGCGTCAGGTGTCTGCCAGTTATTCGCCATTGTTGCCGTGTCATTTGCTTGTGTGTTGCATTTTATCATGTCATCATGTGCATTTCATTTTGCATACGTGTTCGTCTCATGCATCCGAGCATTTTCCCCGTTGTCCGTTTCGCAATCCGGCACTCCTATGCCCTCCGGCGTCCCCCTCTTTGTCTCTTGTTGTGTGCGGGTGTTAAACTTTCTCGGAATGGCCCGAGGTTTGCCAAGCGGCTTTGGTACACCACCAGTATACCGCCTGTCAAGTTTCGTGCCATTTGGAGTTCATTTGGTACTCCAACGGTTAACCGGGTAACCGTAAAAGCCCCTTTTGTCTTGCAGCCCAACACCCCTCCAAAGTGGCCCTAAACCCATCCTAACCCCCTCCATGCTCTCGGTCGTTCGATCACGATCATGTGGGCGAAAACCGCTCCTCATTTGGACTCTCCTAGCTCCCAGAATCTATAAATATGCCCTCCTCCCGAAAATTCGTGGATAAATCCCTCCAAACCCTAGCCTTCTTCCACCCGACGCCCCCGGACACGTCCGGTCCGGCCGGACAAAAACCCGCCGCCGTGCCCAGCCACTCCGGGGCTGCCACGTCACCCTGCCGGTCTCCTCTCTCTCCACCCATCGTTGCCGGCCCGCCCAGGCCCGAGCGGGGCCCGCCCGAGCCCATCGGGGCCCGAGCGCGCGCCGCCGCCCGACCCGTCCGTCCCCGCCGCCTCGCGTCTCGCCGCCGGCCGCCGCCGCGCGCCGCTGCCGCCTGCGCCCGCGCCCGGAGCTCCCGACCTCCGCCGCCAGCTCCGTCCTCCGCCGCCGGAGCCCCGCGTCGCCTCCCTCGCCGGCCATCCGCGCCCCGCGCCGCCGCCTTGCCCGCCGGTGACCGCCGCCATCACCGGACCGCGTAGCGCTGCCGTCTTCTGCCCTGGCCACGCGCCTCCACTCCGGAGCCGCGCCCATTCACCGCCGTCCCCGGCCGGATCCGGGACGGGACCGGCCGGATCCACCTCCCCCGCGCCTCCCCGGCCATCTCCCTGCCTCCTCCGGCCTCCCTCCGGCCGATCTCTGGCGAGATCCGTCGCTGCCTCGGTTCGCGTGCCGAGGAACCCTAGATCTCGGAGGTTGCTATTTTCCCCTAAGTCCCTAAGTTTTCAACATTATCATGCCATGTTCATCGCATCAAAATTGCATCTGTGCTGCTCCGTTTCGTTCTTGTAATATGTCAAAATGTTCATGGAGAGATGCTCTTCATTTCATTCCATTGGGTAATGTTCATTTGAGTTCATCTTGATGCCCGAATCATTGTTGCAACAGTGCTATATGATGTTGTCTGTTAACAGAACATGTTCATTTGTCATTTTTGCCATGTTTGATGTGTGCATCCTATGAGGTTGATGTCTACATGTGTTTTGTACTATATCATGCCATCTTTACAGGGGTGTATGCCATGTATTTTTGTGATCAATGTGGTGACTAGAACAAGCATGCAAACTAGGCTTCATGATGTTGTTGATTTCAGTCCCTGTTCTGCTATTATTTTTATGCCATGTAAACTTGATGCTACAGAGAGATCCAAGCATATTTTGAGATACTTCAGTAAGGATGATTTGAACATATGGTTTTTCTTTATCCATTCATGCCCCTGTTTGCAATTATGGAGTAGGATAGCATGTCATTTTCTTTCTCTACTTTTGCTATAAAATGTTTCCTGGCAGATTGTTTACATGTTATTCAATTTTGCCAAGGTTGTTGTAGTTGATCCTTCCATGCTATGAAGTTGTTCTTGCCTTGGGTAGTTTCATAAACATGTCTTCTTGCTGATGCTATTCTTATCTTGTCATGCAATGACTGGTGGTGAGTGAATCGAGCTCGTGAAGTAGTGTTCTTGCTGTTACTGTTTTGCTAGGCTGAATCTGTTATTTTATGATGCTATGTAAACCTGCTCCTACAAGTCATTCTATGCATAATCTGGAGATGTTCACTAAGGATGTTTTGTTATACATGTCATGCTCTATCTCTCCATGCCCCTGATTGCATTTATAGACTGCTGTAGCTTGTTGTAATCTTGCTCTCAAATTGCTAAATAATGTTGCTGTCATCCTGTTAACATTAAGTTCAGTTTTGCCATGTGTTTTGCTAGTGATCCATGCACCCTATGAACTTGTTCTTGCCATGCTTAGCTTCATAATCATGCCTTATTACTATTGGTTGGCTTGCCATGCCATGTATTGCTCTGTGGTGAGTGGTACAAGCTCACCAACATGCCTACTTATCGTTGATCCTGCCCTGTTTGAATCTGTCATATAACTTGCTATGTTTACATGGGTGCCATCATATCTTCTGATCCTTTTTGGCTCATGGTCAGTAAAGGACTTTTGTTCTATGGGTTTAGTAGATTCATGACATGCCTTTGTTTGCCATGTTAAGTTCCTGTAACATGTTGTTTGATAGCTCTAAACTTTGCAACCTGATGTTATTTCTGCAAAGTTTGAAACTGTTATTATTTGCAATCTTGCCATGTGTGTTTGAGCATGTTCTAGTGATTTCTGGAGATAGCTCAGTGTTCATGTTTTGTTATGCTTTACCTGTAAATCATGTCCATGCCTTTTGTTTTTATGTTGTGGTACTGTAGCATGTTGTCTTGATGCTTGCTAGATGCCTAGTTGCTATTTTGGACAGCTTGTCCTTTAAACGTGTATAGTGTGTGTGTGTGTTGAACCGTTGCTCCGTTTTGAGTGTGCTCTATATGAAACTTGCTTGATTTTGCATGTAGCTTCATATTATCATGTTGCATCCTTGTTTTGAGGTGTTTGCTTGATGTTTGTATGCTTTTTGCATCAATGCCATGTTTAACTTGTTTTGCTCATATCTTCTAGGCCGTAGCTCCGAATTAAATGAACTTTATATGTAACTTGACTAGAATCTCGTGTAGATCATCATGGTGCATTTTAACTTGCTGCTTAACAACTTGAACATAAGGTTTATTCAGATCTGGACCAATTTCGAAATATGCATATGAGGACTTACCGGAATTGTTATATGTTATTCTCGGCCTCATTTAAACTTGCCTTGATGTGTTGTTCTTGTTTGCATCATCTCTTGCCATGAGTAGCTTCATGTAGTATTGTCTTGCATCATGCTTGGTTGTGCATCATGTCTTGTCTATGTGTGGTGTGTTTACCATGTTGTGTGCTTCTCGATAGTTCCCATTTCGTTGCGATCGTGAGGATTCGTTCGTCTACGCTTGGTTCATCTTCGTGGCTTCATCTTCTTCATGGACTCATTCTTCTTTCTTGCAGGATTTAAGGCAAAATGACCGCTACCCTGGATCTCACTACTATCATTGCTATGCTAGTTGCTTCATTCTATCGCTTTGCTGCACTACCTATCTTTTGCTCATCAAGCCTCCCAAATTGCCATGAACCTCTAACCTTTGACACCCTTCCTAGCAAACCATTGTTTGGCTATGTTACCGCTTTACTCAGCCCCTCTTATAGCGTTGTTAGTTGCAGGTGAAGTTGAAGATTGCTCCATGGTGGACAGGATTATGTTGGGATATCACAATATCTCTTATTTAATTAATGCATCTATATACTTGGTAAAGGGTGGAAGGCTCGGCCTTATGCCTGGTGTTTTGTTCCACTCTTGCCGCCCTAGTTTCCGTCATACCGGTGTTATGTTCCCGGATTTTGCGTTCCTTACGCGGTTGGGTGATTTATGGGACCCCCTTGACAGTTCGCTTTGAATAAAACTCCTCCAGCAAGGCCCAACATTGGTTTTACCATTTGCCTCACCTACTACATTTCCCTTGGGAGTAATTAACCCAAGGGTCATCTTTATTATAGCCCCCCCCCCCCCCCGGGGCCAATGCTTGTCTAAGTGTTGGTCCGAACCAGAGCCCTTTGCAGCGCCCCCTCAGGGAAACTTGAGGTCTGGTTTTAGTTGTACGGATTGCTCATCCGGTGTTGCCCTGAGAACGAGATATGTGCAGCTCCTATCGGGATTGTCGACGCATCGGGCGGTCTTGCTGGTCTTGTTTTACCATTGTTGAAATCTCTTGTAAACCGGGATTCCGAGTCTGATCGGGTCTTCCTGGGAGAAGGAATATCCTTCATTGATAGCGGGGCCTTATCATGGGCTAAGTTGGGACACCCCTGCAGGGTATAATCTTTCGAAAGCCGTGCCCACGGTTATGTGGCAGATGGGAATTTGTTAATGTCCGGTTGTAGATAACTTGACACCAGATCCGAATTAAAACGCATCAACCGCGTGTGTAGCCGTGATGGTCTCTTTTCAGTGGAGTCCGGGAAGTGAACACGGTTTTGGGTTATGTTTGACGTAAGTAGGAGTTCAGGATCACTTCTTGATCATTGCTAGCTTCACGACCGTTCTGTTTGCTCTCTTCTCGCTCTTATTTGCGTATGTTAACCACCATATATGCTTAGTCGCTGTTGCAACCTCACCACTTTACCCCTTCCATTCCCTTTAAGCTTTGCTAGTATTGATACCCATGGTAATGGGATTGCTGAGTCCTCGTGGCTCACAGATTACTACAACAACAGTTGCAGGTACAGGTTATGCGATGATCATGACGCGAGAGCGATGCTTGCTTGCGTTGAGTTATTCTTCTGCTTCTTCGATCAAGGGATAGGTTCCAAGTCGGCAGCCTGGGCTAGCAGGGTGGATGTCGTTTGAGTTTCTGTTTGTGTTTCATCCATAGTCGGATGATGCTCTTTTGTATTGTGATGTTGTATTCGTGTGGCATTGTATGCCTTGTATGTATCCCCATCTATTATGTAATGTTGATGTAATGATATCCACCTTGCAAAAGCGTTTCAATATGCGGTGCTATCCTTGGTGGGACCTTCGAGTCTCTTTAGGATAGTATCGCATATTGGGCATGACACCTCCGTCCCCGTCAACTTAGTAGGCCCACAAGTCAGCCTCCCACCAAGGTGGGTCCCAGCTAGCAGGTGGAATATTCATTTTTTTGTGCCTAATAAGGAGGCACTTCCGGTGGATCCGAGCTGACAGCGCGCGGGGGGGGGGGGGCAAACGTTTTTTCACAAAATATGGTGGGTCCACAAGTCAGCGACCAAATCTGCCGGGTCCCAGCTGTCATCGGAAGGAATAGTTTTTTTTGTATAACAAGGAGGCACTTCCTTCCGTGCGAAGATACAGCCGATGGATTCCAACTGTTAGGGGAAGGAAACAACTTAATAAGGAGAAACTTTCCTTGCGTGCGACCATGGACCTCGTGGGTCCCAGCCATCAGGCTCTCACGTATAGTCCTCTTCCGATGACTCTCGTTTGTTGACCACGCAGCACCGAGCGCAGCGAGGCGGTGGACGATGATGATGTTGGGGAACGTAGCAGAAATTCAAAATTTTCCTACGTGTCACCAAGATCTATCTATGGAGAAACTAGCAACGAGGGGAAGGAGAGTGCATCTACATACCCTTGTAGATCGCTAAGCGGAAGCGTTCAAGTGAACGGGGTTGATGGAGTCGTACTCGTCGTGATTCAAATCACCGATGATCCTAGTGCCGAACGGACGGCACCTCCGCGTTCAACACACGTACAGCCCGGTGACGTCTCCCACGCCTTGATCCAGCAAGGAGAGAGGGAGAGGTTGAGGAAGACTCCATCCAACAGCAGCACAACGGCGTGGTGGTGATGGAGGAGCGTGGCAATCCAGCAGGGCTTCGCCAAGCACCACGGGAGAGGAGGACGACTTGGGAGAGGGGGAGGGCTGCGCCAGAACTTCGTGTTAAGCTCCCATGCGTCTCCCCACTATATATAGGGGTGGAGGGGCTGGTTTATTGCCCTCCAAGTCCATTGGGGCGTTGGCCAAGGTGGGAGGAAAGAAATCCCATCATTTCCTTCCCCACCGATTGTTATCCCCCCTTTTTAGGGATCTTGATCTTATCCCTTCGGGATATGATCTTATTCCTTCTAAGGGGGGATCTTGGTGCGCCTTGACCAGGGGTGTGGGGCCTTGCCCCCACTATCCACGTTCATGTGGGTCCCCCCATGCAGGTGGGCCCCACTCCGGAACCTTCTAGAACCTTCCCGGTACAATACCGAAAAATCCCGAACATTTTCCGGTGGCCAAAATAGGACTTCCCATATATAAATCTTTACCTCCGGACCATTCCGGAACTCCTCGTGACGTCCGGGATCTCATCCGGGACTCCGAACAACATTCGGTAACCACATACAAACTTCCTTTATAACCCTAGCGTCATCGAACCTTAAGTGTGTAGACCCTACGGGTTCGTGAGACATGCAGACATGACCGAGACATTCTCCGGTCAATAACCAACAGCGGGATCTGGATACCCATGATGGCTCCCACATGTTCCACGATGATCTCATCGGATGAACCACGATGTCAAGGACTTAATCAATCCCGTATTCAATTCCCTTTGTCTATCGGTATGTTACTTGCCCGAGATTCGATCGTCGGTATCCAATACCTTGTTCAATCTCGTTACCGGCAAGTCACTTTACTCGTTCCGTAACACATCATCCCGTGATCAACTCCTTGGTCACATTGCGCATATGATGATTACCTACTGAGTGGGCCCAGAGATACCTCTCCGTTTACACGGAGTGACAAATCCCAGTCTCGATCCGCATAAAACAATAGATACTTTCGGAGATACCTGTAGTGCACCTTTATAGTCACCCAGTTACGTTGTGACGTTTGATACACCCAAAGCACTCCTACGGTATCCAGGAGTTACACGCTCTCATGGTCAAAGGAAGAGATACTTGACATTGGCAAAGCTCTAGCAAACGAACTACACGATCTTTGTGCTAGGCTTAGGATTGGGTCTTGTCCATCACATCATTCTCCTAATGATGTGATCCCGTTATCAACGACATCCAATGTCCATAGCCAGGAAACCATGACTATCTGTTGATCACAACGAGCTAGTCAACTAGAGGCTCACTAGGGACATATTGTGGTCTATGTATTCACACGTGTATTACGATTTCCGGATAATACAGTTATAGCATGAATAAAAGACAATTATCATGAACAAGGAAATATAATAATAACACTTTTATTATTGCCTCTAGGGCATATTTCCAACAGTCTCCCACTTGCACTAGAGTCAATAATCTAGTTCACATCGCCATGTGGTTAACACTCACAGGTCACATCGCCATGTGACTAATACCCAAGAGTTTTAGGTTTGATCATGTTGCTTGTGAGAGAGGTTTTAGTCAACGGGTCCGAACCTTTCAGATCCGTGTGTGCTTTACAAACCTCTATGTCATCTCCTAGATGTAGCTACCACGCTCTATTTGGAGCTATTCCAAACAACTGTTCTACTTGGAGCTATTCTAAATTGTTGCCCCATAATACGTATCCGGTATCTCTTCTTAGAGCTATCCGGATAGGTGTTAAGCTTGCATCGACGTAACCTTTACGACGAACTCTTTTACCACCTCCATAATCGAGAAAATTCCTTAGTCCACTAGTTACGAAGGATAACTTTGACCGCTGTCTGTGATCCATTCATGGATCACTCTTGTACCCCTTGACTGACTCATGGCAAGGCACATTTCAGGTGCGGTACTCAGCACGGCATACTGTAGAGCCTATGTCTTAAGCATAGGGGACGACCTTCGTCCTTTCTCTCTATTCTGCCGAGGTCGAGCTTTAAGTCTTAACTTTGTACCTTACAACTCAGGCAAGAACTCCTTCTTTGACTGGTCCATCTTGAACACCTTCAAGATCATGTCAAGGTATGTGCTCATTTGAAAGTATTATTAAGCATTTTGATCTATCCTTGTAGATCTTGATGCTCAATGTTCAAGTAGCTTAATCCAGGTTTTCATTGAAAAACACTTTCAAAATAACCCTATATGCTTTCCAGAAATTCTACATCATTTCTGATCAACAATATGTCAACAACATATACTCATCAGAAATTCTATAGTGCTCCCACTCACTTCTTTGGAAATACAAGTTTCTCTTAAACTTTGTACAAACCCAAAATCTTTGATCATCATCAAAGCATACATTCCAACTCCGAGATGCTCACTCCAGTCCTTAGAAGGATTGCTGGAGCTTTGCATACTTATTAGCATCCTTCGGGATTGACAAAACCTTCCGGTTGTATCACATACAACCTTCCCTCAAGAAAATCGTCGAGGAAACAATGTTTTGACATCCTATCTGCAATATTTCATAAATAATGCAGTAATCGCTAATATAATTCCAACAGACTCTTAGCATTGCTACGAGTGAGAAAATCTCATCGTAGTCAACTCCTTGAACTTGTCGGAAAACATCTTAACGACAAGTCGAGCTTTCTTAATGGTAATTCTTACCATCATTGTCTGTCTTCCTTTTAAAATCCATCCGTACTCATTTGCCTTACGACCATCGAGCCGTTCTGCCAAAGTCTTCACTTTGTTTTCATACATGGATCCTCTCTCGGATTTTATGGCCTCAAGCCATTTATCGGAATCCGGGCCCACCATCGCTTCTCCATAGCTCGTAGGCTCATTGTTGTCTAGCAACATGATTTCCAAGACAGGATTACGTACCACTCTCAAGTAGTACGCATCCTTGTCATCCTACGAGGTTTGGGAGTGACTTGATCTGAAGTTTCATGATCACTATCATAAGCTTCCACTTCAATTGGTGTAGGTGCCACGGGAACAACTTCCTGTGCCCTGCTACACACTAGTTGAAGTGATGGTTCAATAACCTCATCAAGTCTCCACCATCCTCCCACTCAATTCTTTCGAGAGAAACCTTTCCTCGAGAAAGGACCTGATTCAAGAAACAATCCTTTATTGCTTTTGGATCTGAGACAGGAGGTATACCCAACTGTTTTGGGTGTCCTATGAAGATGCATTTATCCGCTTTGGGTTCTAGCTTATCAGCCTGAAACTTTTTCACATAAGCGTCGTAGCCCCAAACTTTTAAGAAACGACAACTTAGGTTTCTCTAAACCATAATTCATACGGTGTCATCTCAACGGAATTACGTGGTGCCCTATTTAAAGTGAATGTGGTTGTCTCTAATGCCTAACCCATGAACGATAGTGGTAATTCGATAAGAGACATCATGGTATGCATCATATCCAATAGGGTGCAGTTATGATGTTCAGACACACCATCACACTATGGTGTTCCAGGCGGTATTAATTGCGAAACAATTTCCACAATGTCTTAATTGTGTGCCAAAACTCGTAACTCAGATACTCATCTCTATGATCTTATCATAGACATTTTATCCTCTTGTCACGATGATCTTCAACTTTACTCTGAAATTACTTGAACCATTCAATAATTCAGACTTGTGTTTCATCAAGTAAATATATTCAACATCTACTCGAATCATCTGTGAAGTAAGAACATAATGATATTCACTGCATGTCTCACCACTCATTGGACTACACACATCAAAATGTGTTACTTCCAACAAGTTGCTATCTTGTTCCATCTTACTGAAACCGAGGCTTTTCAGTCATCTTGCCCATGTGGTATGATTTGCATATCTCAAGTGATTCAAAATCAAGTGAGTTCAAACAGTCCATTTGCATGGAGTTTCTTCATGCATATATACCAATAGACATGGTTCGCATGTCTCAAACTTTTCAAAAATGAGTGATTCCAAAGATCCATCAACATGGAGCTTCTTCATGCATTTTATACCGATATGACTTACGTGGCAGTGCCACAAATAGGTGGTACTATCATTACTATCTTTTGGCATGAACATGTGTATCACTACCATCGAGATTTCAATGAACCATTCATTTTAGGTGCAAGACCATTGAAGGTATTATTCAAATAAATAGAGTAACCATTATTCTCTTTAAATGAATAACCGTATTGCGATAGACATAATCCAATCATGTCTATGCTCAACGCAAACACCAAATCTCGATGGTAGAGGGAGCGTGCGATGCTTGATCATATCAACATTGGAAACACTTCCAACACATATCGTCAGCTCACCTTTAGCTAGTCTCCGTTTATGCCGTAGCTTTTATTTCGAGTTACTAACACTTAGCAACCGAACCGGTATCTTATACCCTGGTGCTACTAGGAGTACTAGTAAAGTACACATTAACATAATGTATATCCAATATACTTCTATCGACCTTGCCAACCTTCTCATCTACCAAGTATCTAGGGTAATTCTGCTCTAGTGACTGTTCCCCTTATTACAGAAGCACTTAGTCTCGGGTTTGGGTTCAACCTTGGGTTTCTTCACTGGAGCAGCAGCTGATTTGCCGTTTCATGAAGTATCCCTTTGTTCCCTTGCCCTTCTTGAAACTAGTGGTTTTACCAACCATCAACAATTGATGCTCCTACTTGACTTCTACTTTCGCGGTGTCAAACATCACGAACACTTCAAGGATCATCATATCTATCCCTGATATGTTATAGTTCATCACGAAGCTCTAGCAGCTTGGTGGCAATGACTTTGGAGAAACATCACTATCTCATTTGGAAGATCAACTCCCACTCGATTCAAGTGATTGTTGCACTCAGACAATCTGAGCACAAGCTCAACGATTGAGCTTTTCTCCCTTAGTTTGTAGGCTAAGAAAATTGTCGGAGGTCTCATACCTCTTGACGTGGGCACGAGCCTGAAATCCCAATTTCAGCCCTCGAAACATCTCATATGTTCCGCGACGTTTCGAAAATGTCTTTGGTGCCTCTACTTAAACCATTTAACTGAACTATCACGTACTTATCAAAACGTGTATGTTCGATGTTCGAAACATCCACAAACGACGTTTGGGGTTCAGCACACTAAGCAGTGCATTAAGGACATAAGCGTTCTAGTGTCCGCATAATCGCTACTGTCAACTTTCAACTATATTTTCTCTAGGAACATAACTAAAACAGTAGAACTACAGCGTGAACTACGACATAATTTGCAAAAGGTCTTTTGACTATGTTCAGGATAATTAAGTTCATTTTATGAACTCCCACTTAGATAGACATCCCTCTGGTCATCTAAGTGATCACATGATCCGAGTCAACTAGGCCATGTCCGATCATCACGTGAGACGGACTAGTCATCATCGGTGAACATCTTCATGTTGATCGTATCTACCATACGACTCATGCTCGACCTTTCGGTCTCCGTGTTTCGAGGCCATGTCTGCACATGCTAGGCTCGTCAAGTTAACCCTAAGTGTTTTCGTTGTGTAAAACTGTCTTACACCCGTTGTATGTGAACGTAAGAATCCATCACACCCGATCATCACGTGGTGCTTAGAAGCGACGAACTGTAGCAACGGTGCACAGTTAGGGGAGAACACTTCTTGAAATTTTGTAAGGGATCATCTTATTTACTACCGTCGTCCTAAGCAAACAAGATGCATAAACATGATAAATATCACATGCAATCAAATAGTGACATGATATGGCCAATATCATTTTGCTCCTTTTGATCTTCATCTTCGGGGCTCCATGATCATCATCGTCACCGGCACGACACCATGATCTCCATCATCATGATCTCCATCATCGTGTCTTCATGAAGTTGTCACGCCAACGACTACTTCTACTTCTATGACTAACGCGTTTAGCAATAAAGTAAAGTAGTTTACATGGCGTTCTTCAATGACACGCAGGTCATACAATAAATAAAGACAACTCCTATGGCTCCTGTCGGTTGTCATACTCATCGACATGCAAGTCGTGAATCCTATTACAAGAACATGATCAATCTCATACATCACATATCATTCATCACATTCTTCTTGGCCATATCACATCACATAGCATACCCTGCAAAAACAAGTTAGACGTCCTCTAATTGTTGTTGCATGTTTTACATGGCTGCTATGGGTTTCTAGCAAGAACGTTTCTTACCTACGCAAGACCACAACGTGATATGCCAATTGCTATTTACCCTTCATAAGGACCCTTTTCATCGAATCCGTTCCGACTAAAGTGGGAGAGACTGGCACCCGCTAGCCACCTTATGCACCAAGTGCATGTCAATCGGTGGAACCTGTCTCACGTAAGAGTACGTGTAAGGTCGGTCCGGGCCGCTTCATCCCACAATACCGTCGAAACAAGATTGGACTAGAAACGGTAAGCATATTGAACAACATCAACGCCCACAACTACTTTGTGTTCTACTCGTGCAAAGAATCTACGCAATAGACCTAGCTCTGATACCACTGTTGGGGAACATAGCAGAAATTCAAAATTTTCCTACGTGTCACCAAGATCTATCTATGGAGAAACTAGCAACGAGGGGAAGGAGAGTGCATCTACATACCCTTGTAGATCGCCAAGCGGAAGCATTCAAGTGAACGGGGTTGATGGAGTCGTACTTGTCGTGATTCAAATCACCGATGATCCTAGTGCCGAACGGACGGCACCTCCGCGTTCAACACACGTACAGCCCGGTGACGTCTCCCACGCCTTGATCCAGCAAGGAGAGAGGGAGAGGTTGAGGAAGACTCCATCCAACAGCAGCACAACGGCGTGGTGGTGATGGAGGAACGTGGCAATCCAGCAGGGCTTCGCCAAGCACCACGGGAGAGGAGGACGACTTGGGAGAGGGGGAGGGCTGCGCCAGAACTTCGTGTTAAGCTCCCATGCGTCTCCCCACTATATATAGGGGTGGAGGGGCTGGTTTATTGCCCTCCAAGTCCATTGGGGCGTTGGCCAAGGTGGGAGGAAAGAAATCCCATCATTTCCTTCCCCACCGATTGTTATCCCCCGTTTTTAGGGATCTTGATCTTATCCCTTCGGGATATGATCTTATTCCTTCTAAGGGGGGATCTTGGTGCGCCTTGACCAGGGATGTGGGGCCTTGCCCCCACTATCCACGTTCATGTGGGTCCCCCCATGCAGGTGGGCCCCACTCTGGAACCTTCTAGAACCTTCCTGGTACAATACCGAAAAATCCCAAACATTTTCCGGTGGCCAAAATAGGACTTCCCATATATAAATCTTTACCTCCGGACCATTCCGGAACTCCTCGTGACGTCCGGGATCTCATCCGGGACTCCGAACAACATTCGGTAACCACATACAAACTTCCTTTATAACCCTAGCGTCATCGAACCTTAAGTGTGTAGACCCTACGGGTTCGGGAGACATGCAGACATGACCGAGACGTTCTCCGGTCAATAACCAACAGCGGGATCTGGATACCCATGATGGCTCCCACATGTTCCACCATGATCTCATCGGATGAACCACGATGTCAAGGACTTAATCAATCCCGTATTCAATTCCCTTTGTCTATTGGTATGTTACTTGCCCGAGATTCGATCGTCGGTATCCAATACCTTGTTCAATCTCGTTACCGGCAAGTCACTTTACTCGTTCCGTAACACATCATCCCGTGATCAACTCCTTGGTCACATTGCGCATATGATGATGTCCTACCGAGTGGGCCCAGAGATACCTCTCCGTTTACACGGAGTGACAAATCCCAGTCTCGATCCGCATAAAACAATAGATACTTTCGGAGATACCTGTAGTGCACCTTTATAGTCACCCAGTTACGTTGTGACGTTTGATACACCCAAAGCACTCCTACGGTATCCAGGAGTTACACGCTCTCATGGTCAAAGGAAGAGATACTTGACATTGGCAAAGCTCTAGCAAACGAACTACACGATCTTTGTGCTAGGCTTAGGATTGGGTCTTGTCCATCACATCATTCTCCTAATGATGTGATCCCGTTATCAATGACATCCAATGTCCATAGCCAGGAAACCATGACTATCTGTTGATCACAACGAGCTAGTCAACTAGAGGCTCACTAGGGACATATTGTGGTCTATGTATTCACACGTGTATTATGATTTCCGGATAATACAGTTATAGCATGAATAAAAGACAATTATCATGAACAAGGAAATATAATAATAACACTTTTATTATTGCCTCTAGGGCATATTTCCAACAGATGAGGCCCCAGACTGGAATGACCCGGAGATGGGGAAGACGCGGCAGTGGAGTCACAGACGGAGAGGAGTGGGAAACTTACTGGTTTGGGTGCGGGGTGGGCCTACACTCGGCAGAGAATAACAAGAGGTGGGGAGTGGAGGGATGGCCTTGCCGTCAGCGGGGTAGCGGTTCACTGCGAGGCGTGCAAAACAACGTCGCTGGATGATGGAGGCTAGAGCAGGCGGTCCCGACAGCGCTGGGGGAAGAAGACGAGAGATTGAAGAAGAATGCTGACCGTTGGATGTAAATCCAACGCCTTGCTTAGGCTTCGACCTATTGGCCCACATGTCAGCTAGTCCATTTGTTTTTTAGTCCATTTGGTGGGCTGGGTGGAACAATGATGTAGCATCTATGCAGCCCGTTTATATATATGGTAGAATTTATAGCCCATTTGCATTTTTCTCGAAATCCGCGACTTGCTGGGCTGGGTGAAAATATCATGTTGGGCTGGACGGAGAAATGTTATAAAAACATAAACACATGATTGCACGTCTATTACTACATTGGTCAGTAAAATCTTTGCAAGCTTATGTACGCAATCACTAGGAGTTAACTTGCCAAGTTATATATAAACAATTATTATTATTATTTTGTAAGAACTTTCAATTTACGTAATAAAATATCATTTCAATTTGATGAGTTAATAGGACGTGGGGTATCATTATTTTTTAGGCTAGACGTGGGACATTTGAGTTGGTTCTAGGGAAATGACCTGAGAGAAAACTCAGTTTACATCGAAAAAGAAAGAGGAAGAAAATTCAGATATAGGATTAATGAAAACAAAAAATAAAGGAAGTGGGAAGGTCTATAAAATGGTTGGACGAACGACAGGTTTAATGGAACCTTATGTTATATATATATATATATATATATATATATATATATATATATATATATATATATATATATATATATATATATATATATATATATACAGACGGTCTATTTTGCTAATATTAGCAGAATAACTATTCTGCACACCACTTCCGCACTGCACGCTAAACGCAAGTGCACTGCATCTTCTTGACGACGAGCACTACAATATAGACTAGTGAACTTCTCGTCGGAAAAAACTGCACGTGTTATTTTTTCGGTACTATTTTTGCTCTAATTTTTTAACCGTTTATCGGAATGAGGCATGTAATATACCGTTGAAAAGCTATGGATTAGGCGCAACTTCGACATGTTGAACACTTTTCGATATTCCACACGGTTTAAGAACAGTTTTGAAAATGGTGCGGCGGATGACGAGTGACAGCGAGCATTTTTTCGCGTTTTTTTCTAAACCATTTGTTGGAATGAAGCAAATGATACGCCGTTGGATAGATATCGTCGAGGCGCATCGTTTTCATATATAAATGTTTCTCTAATTCGTTATGGTTTAAGAGCAGTTTCAAATTTACTAAATCGCGGAATTCTGTTTTTCAAATTTTTTCAAATTTTCGGTACTGTTTTCGCTCCAGTTTTTGAATTGTTTGTCGAAATGAGGCGTGTAATACGTCTTTGGAAAGCTATGGACAAGGCGCAAATTTCATATGTAGAACTTGTTTTCAGATTCCTTACGGGGTTAAATTAATTTTGAAAATGGTGCGGTGGACGACATGTGGCAGCGGTCGTTTTTCGCGATTTTTTTTTCAAACCGCTCATCAGAATGATGCAAATGATACGCCGTTGGAAAGATATTGACGAGGTGCAACTTTTTCATGTAGAGCACTCTCTCTAATTTATTATGATTTAAGAGCAGTTTCCAAATTACCGAAATGCGGGCACTCTGTTTTTTGCGACACCCAAATTGACGAGTAAACTTCATCAGACAGAAGAACGCACTGCTAACCGCACTGCAGCAGACAGTCGAGTGAACTTCATGGTTTTTTTGCCGGACATAAAATTTCCAAGGCGAGGAAGTGGACCGCATCAATACAGAAAATGAACCACAACACTTCCGAAAGTGAACCGCATGAGTTACTATTGATGTTTTCATGTAACACATTTTTTGGGACATCATTTTTCATTAATATGTTTGGGACTGTAGCGACGAGCCAAGTGCACTGCATTTTCTATTTTGTTTTTCTTGATAACGCGTCCGAACTCCAGAGTAGAGGCAAGTGTACTTCATTAGTTTCTTTTCTAAGTAATTTATTTCTTTCATTCAAAATGAACCGCTTGAGAACAATGAAACGAACCTCTACTTATTATTTTTTGCACACGTATGCAGAGACTGAGCAAGTTAACTGCATATAATAGGAAGCGAGCTTCTTTGCGATGTTAACTGCACTGCATAATGCACTCATCAACTAGAAAATGGCACTTGAGTACCCCAACAATTATCTGCACTGCATAATGCATAACCATTTTTTTCTTTCTTCTGTAGGTCCCCGGTGAACTGCATGCCCATGCTCGCACGACGGCCAAACCTTCACGCACCCGAGGAGAAGAAAACCCCCAGGCGCACTGCAGCACCTGGGCAAGCGAACCCCATCGAGAAGCGGAGCAAACTGCACTCGCGCGGGCACACGACCCTTGTCCTTGCAGTCGGCCGGGAGCAGGGTGCACTGCACTGCACGCCAGATCCATGATCACTGCACGCCAGCAGCACGAGCACTGCACCACTCAAACGGCTCGCCGGGAACTGCAAAATCAAAAATCTGCAAAAACAGAGAGGAAAAAAAGCTTTTTAATTTGGACACGAGCAACTACCGCTCTTCCAAGACGTTGTCAAACAGCAGCACCCCCGCAAGGGCGAACCTCATGTTATCCTTGCCCGCACCACAAAGGCAGCAAGAGCGCACACACTCACCGGGGAACCGCATACACTGAAACATGAAGCTGCTCACACATATAGAGTGTGCTCACGCTAGATGCATCAGTAATGAACTGCACAACACATGTTCTGAAGGAAGAAGAAATTGAAACTGAACACTCAGCATCTTCTGAGGGAACTACACGTGGGGAGGAGGGGCAGCTCATCGGGGGGCAGAGATCCGCCGGTGCGGCGCCACACCGGGGGAGGCCCTCTCTGGGACACCCAATCAGTGGCTTGACAATGGCACACCTGGGAGGTGGGCTGCAGTGCGGCGGTTTGTGCACTGCACGAGAAAGTGCAATCCATGGTGAGGGGGAGGGTGGCTAGCACCGACGAGCTACACGACGGGATCCACACGGCGAACTGCACGGCTTCGCAGGGGAGGAGGGGAGCAGTTGCCGGCCCAGATCTGCCGTCGCGGGAGGCGCGCTGGGGGCGGTTGCTGCCTCGGATCCATCGCTAGACGGTGGAGGCGTGGGGAATCCGTCCTAGAGCAGGCACGGCGGGCCGGTGCATCGGGTCTTGGCGGCTGCGTCAAGCACAGCGACGCAGGGAGGAAGGTGAGGGGGAGGCGATGGTCTGTGGCCCGTGCTGGGGCGCACGGCAAAGCTGGAACCGTCCGGATCCATCGAGGTGCGGGGACAGGAGGAGGAGGGCGGACAAGAGGAAAGTGCGACGCTGGGTCGTGGTGGGACGCACCACCGACGGTGGGTCGGGGTCAGGCAATCCAGCGGGCAAGAGGTCCGGGGGCAGTGAGGGGCACAGGTTGTTGCAGGTGTGGTAGGAGGAAGGGAAGGATGGAGATGGCTGGTAGGAGAGGGAAAGGGAGGAAGGTGGTCAGTGGCCGGCCAAGTGGATCCGCCGGCGCCGGGGGTTGCAGGTGGGGGTTTGTGGGGCGGTTTCGTTGGGGGCGTCGGGGGTATGCGAGTGATGGGAGGCGATGGGGGATCTGGTGGTGGGAGGTGGTTGGGAGTGGGTGGGTGGGGGAAGACAGCGCCTAGGTTCGTTTCGTTTGCGGGTGTTAGCAGAATAAGCTTTTTTGGTGTGCAGAATAAGGTCTTAAGGGTGTTATCATAATAGACCCTATATATATATATATCTTATTTTATTACATATATATACGTAATAAAATAAGATATATATATATATATAATTATTATTATTGAAGGGAAAACATAGGTTCAGTTTTGCATTCTTATGGAAAAAAAGAACTGAGCTGTGGGTCGTCTTGAAAAAATAAACATAACTTGGGCTGCTGATGTTATAGACAAGCTAGGTTGGGAGGCCCAAAGGCCGCTAGATCCGAAAAACATTGAAACATGTCGTGGGCTTCCCATGTTAAAAAAAATGAGAGCAACCCAAGGGCTAACCCTTGTTGGCATTTTTTTATAGGAGAAACTCCGCGAGCACCACACGTCCAAGCCGGGACTTGAACTCGGGTGGGCTGGCAGCAACCTCAAGCTGCCCAGCCAACGGGTCGACGACCCGTCCTCGTGGGCTGCCCATGTTAAACAACAAAACCTAGGCCATGGACCTGGTGGGCCCGGGACTGTCAACCTCTCGACGAACAGTTGTCTCCTGATTCCTCTTATTTTGCTAAGCATGTTGGGAACGACAGACGGCGGCGCCACGGAGACAACACCAAGGTGGAGGATGACGTCGAGACCGTGGACCAAACGAACCAGAGCGGGGGAAGACGCGGGCGCAGGGGAGTACGAGGGTTGACTTGTTCGGATGCAGGGTGGCTGGTGGAGCTCCTTGGTATCGTTGTCTTCTTTCATGTTGGCGTAGCAGGGGTTGATGATGGTCTTGGCGAGGTCAATCACGGAGTCCTTCTCCTGCCCGTTGCCAATGATCTTGTATTGCTTATGGATGTCGACAAGCTTGCTGCACCAGATGGCTGAATCGTCACGTTCTTCCTTCTCTCCACCATAGCGAAGGTGGTGTCGGCGCTGCCGATGAAACGGGCAAATGCTCCAGAACCTCTGATGGCCCTACAATAGTGTTAGACGAGAACCTCGCCCCGCACGCATACCTGGGCGACCATGATCCGCTGGTCCTTGTCAGGAGACGAATGGATGGGCACAAGGTCTAGTCCTGCGACCTTGTGCTTTCTCGTCCTGTAGGTACTGCTTGAACTCGGCGAGGCAGAGCTTCACCGAGTCCGGATCGTTTATGTACATCACATTCAACTTGGTGCCGCCATGGGACTGAACAGAGAACTCAAAGGTGAACTGCTTGCTAAAGTCCATATCCAGTAGGCTCACCCCTCGGATCGCCATTGGAGTCTCTTCAAGTGAACGAGTGAGTAGGCGACAACAACAGTTAGTTTTCAGCTCTTGGGGAACTGGATTCAACAGTAAACTGAGTGTGTATAGGCGACAATAGTTATGACCCCTCCCTCACCCACCGCACGCCCTACAGAATATGCACCCTCGGTGCATTCAAATGCCTCCATTAAGAAACCTATTCCAGCCACGCACGTCGGTTCACGAGCGAGTCTGTATAGGTACTGTAATAACAAGTGTTAGTGGTCAGTTTAATTAAATTTAATTAGCTTTAATTAAAATGTATTCTTAAAACAAGTAATGCATTGGCCCGTTCTGTGAATGCCATAGGATCAACATGCACAACAATTAGAATTATTATTCTCAGGACACACATGATCAGCACATTTGCCGCACTTTCACATAGACAATACTACCAAGTTTGAACAATTTGTTATGGCTGCTGTCCTCTGCATCATCATGCCGTGTTTCCCAGCTTGCAAGATTCAGAACCAACAAATAAGATTCAAATAATAAGTACAACAAAGATGCCTACACATCTCATTGATTCCCAGCTTCCAAGATTCAGAACCAACAAATAAGATTCAAATAATAAGTACAACAAATATGCCTACACATCTCATTGATTCCCGGCTTGCAATATTCAGAACCAACCCATTAGAGCCTTTTGATAAAGTGAATATCGGGATTAAATCCATCTTGGCTAGCCGTGTCATACAACCCAAGAACTTGGCAAATGCTCTTGACCATCACAACATCTGTAGTAGAGTATCCTGTTTGCACAGATAAGAAAGAACATGGGTTTAGGACTCTAGCAGCCGTAGAGATGGTTACAAATATTTGCCTTTTCTTTTGGCCACCAATTCTATCTATGTTCCTGATGCGTCAATCTTTGACGCATCCCTTGAAATTACTATAATAGTGGCACTAGTTGAAGCAAACTTTATTTCCAAAATGAGAAAAGATTGCGATATAATAGCTTTATTTAAAAAATACAACGTTGGCACAACATGACAAAGCACAATCATGTTGACAAAGGATAGTACTGACCGGTGAGGGGCCCTATGCCGCCACGACTCGATGTGGTGAACCTGCAACTCCACTCGGATGAGGTCAATCTCCAGCTCCATGATTCAATTCATGTGCCTTTTTCTGCAGTTCACCTGAAATAAAGCAAAGATTGCATCATTCAGCTAGCAAGAAGCTCATGTAAGGGGTAACTATAATTTGCTTATCCTTTTGTGCAGTTCCACTAAAATAAAGTGCCATTGTGGTGACAGTGACGACTCATCTTGCAAAGTCTAATAAAATGTTGCACAAGATTACCAACAGAATTTGACGGAGATTTTGGGAACTCCAGTCACCATTTTGTGCAGTTCCACCAAAATTGAGAGATGTTGCCCACATGACATTTTAGTTGAACTACACAAGACACTCATTCCAAAAAAGTGTTTTGTGCAGTTCATCAAAAGGTCATAATAGCAACAAGGTGAAATGGATATCCCTATCTGCACAAAAACATAGAAAGTAAACAGTTGCTGGTCAATAAGAATGTACTAAACATACATGAAATGGAAAGAAGCATCTTAATTATGTTCATGGCAATCACGCAAGGGCAGTAGAAATTTTAAAATGTCAGTAATGCTTCATGTTACCGGAAGCATTACGATCAACTATGACATTCGTCAAATATGGGAGTACTTTAATTGTGGCATTGGTTGTTTACCAGATACAGTAAATCAACAATAGCTAAAGAGTTGGTTTAAGGGCATGGGACCATGGGGACACCAGGTCACTCAGCAGCATAAAGAAGCAACTTACTTATCATACTTGGGAAAACAGCAGGAGTACCATTTGTTAACACAGTTTAATTGCATCATATCACCGGAGGCATTAGATTAACAATAACACTGGTTAGACATGTCCTTAAGGTAACAGTGTGATCGCTTCATTTTACATGCGCCCTTACATTAACAACATCAAAAGGTTGGTATAAGGACATGCGAGAATGGACGCATCAGCACAATGTACGTACAAAGAGGCATAAAGTGGTGATGCCGAGTTTGTTCATGCTCTGTTAGGGCAGAAAATCTAATCCTGGAGAACTTTTACTATGCGAGGGCAGCAAATCTAATCCTGGAGACCTTTTACTATGCGAGGGTAGCAAATCTAATCCTGGAGACCTTTTACTAGGTGAGGGAAGCAAATCTAATCCTGGAGACCTTTTACTATGTGAGGGCAACAAATCTAATCCTGGACATACTCTGTTGACTTGTCCACCAGCCGCCACTTTCTGTCCATTTTTCAACCAATAATAGATCCGTTCCTTATCCAGTTTGTACTGAGTTTTCCCATTATTTCCCTTTTCAACCAAGAGACCGGTTGGGTACCCGGTCTCTACTACTTTCCCCATGTTATTTCCTCTTTGAATCAAGTCCTAGATTCATGCTGCGACTTTCCCCCCTTTCTTCGTTGTTTGAACCAAGTCCTATATTCGAATGCATGAAGTAGATTTACCTCTAATAATACTAAAAATTTAGGTGGATTTGGAAGAGCTGATGGAAGTAGAAAAATATGCACATGCAGACACGTTGGGATCTAGGGCAGTAGAGCAAGGCCGCTTTCGAAGAACTTGTAGCTAAGGTTCGTAGGGATGTCAGCGGCGGCAGGTCCGATCTGCGCACAATACGACAGGAAGGAAGAAGGGTTGGAGGACCTCCCGAGCCAGCGATGTGTCGGAGAGAACGACACAGGCAGAGGATCAGGCCCCGCTGGCAGCTGTGGGTTTCGTCCCTCGGCGGTGATGACCGCATGAATGATGCACCTTTTAGTCCTCTACACACACTGGCCGAAGGGATCCGGCCGGATCTATGACCAGCAGTGAGCAGAGAGAAAATGTCGCTACCACTGTCTTGTTTAGATCTGGAGAGGATGAGAGAATGAAGAGAGCAACCCTAGTAAAGCAAGCGCTCAGGCCCATGCGTACATATATAGTGGAGTGATTATCTTTTTCTTTCCACAACAAGCATTTCAATTTGTGTACATGGCATTAAAGAAAAGAAACTCTCTATTTAAGGTGACTACTGTACGACTCCTGCTTACTACTACTACTAGTACTAGTATTGTTCACTTGTGCTCCCCGCCCCTCCATTCATTGAACAACCCCACGGGTGAATAAACATACAGTAAGTATTTATATAGAACAAACAAGCTCGAACTATTTTCGCGTAGTTAAAAGTTGAGGGCAGGGCTTTTCCCGGGCAGTATGCGCGGTAGTTTCCGGGTAGGCGGTTTGACAGAGAGGCGAGGAGGGTGAGCAAGTGGTGGATTCTCAAACATACTGCTGGAAAGGTTGGGCTATGCGATTTGACGGTGCGTTACTGCTGGAAAGACTTGTGATATGACCACTGACTATAGTCATGAATTACTGGCGCTCCGACTGAGGTGATGCCCCCTTTCGTTCCGCACTCTAATCTGGTGCATTACACGTCGACCCGGATGCTGGCTCTCCCACATGTCAGCGAAGTACGTAGTAGTAAGAAGGAGCAAAGAATGATGCGATATATACTACTACTACTACTCAGGTCGGAGAAGTGCAAATCACGGCAGCCCAGTGAACCAGCTGTGCGAACAACGGTAGCCCAGTGAACCAGCAGTAGGGAACAATGTGGTGATATGGCCATAAAAACAATGTGCTACAGTCCACACTGTAGCATGTACAGTACCCCTCCTTTTTGTTTGGATCCCTGAGTTAGAGCTAGTTTGGGTTGAAATAGCATCAAATTATCGAAACAGGAGGGGTTAGTTTGAGCTAGTTTGCTCTAACCCAGCTAAAAAAATAGCCCGGTGGAGAGGTTCTAATTGGGTTAGTTATCCTCGGGCCCACTAAAAGAGAACTAAAAAAATCTCCCCTGCCCGCACCAGATCGCTCCCCCCACCCTCTCGCACGACTCCTCTCTGTTCCCCATAGGGCCACCCGCCCAAGCGCCGCTCGCCCTCTCTCTCCTCCGGCCGCCCTCTCCTTCCGGCGTCCGCCACCCTACTCCGGCCGCCCTCTCCCTTCAGCCTTCGAAGGTCGCCCCGCTCCTGTTGGGGAACGTTGCAGAAAATAAAAATTTTCCTACGGTTTCACCAAGATCCATCTATGAGTTCATCTAAGCAACGAGTCATGGGAGAGAGATTGCATCTACATACCACTTGTAGATCGCGTGCGGAAGCATTTGAGGGAACGGTGATGATGGAGTCGTACTCGCCGTGATTCAGATCACCGATGACTAAGTGCTGAACGGACATCACCTCTGCGTTCAACACACGTACGGTACAAACGACGTCTCCTCCTTCTTGATCCAGCAAGGGGGAAGGAGAGGTTGAGGAAGAAGGCTCCAGCAGTAGCACGATGGCGTGATGATGGTGGAGAGGCAGTACTCCGACAGGGCTTCGCCAAGCGCTCAACGAAGGAGGAGAGGTGTTGGGGAGGGGAGGGGCTGCGCCTTGGATCAGGTGTTCAACCCTCCCCTCGCCCCTCTATTTATAGGGGAAGGGGGAAGGGGGCCGGCCCCCTCTAGATGAGATCTAGAGGGGGGGCGGCGGCCAGGGAGGGGGGCTTGCCCCCCAAGCAAGGGGGGTGCACCCCCACTAGGGTTCCCCCCCAACCCTAGGCGCATGGGCCCAAGGGGGGGCGCGCCCAGCCCTCCAGGGGCTGGTGCCCTGCCCCACGCGGCCCATGTGGCCCACCAAGAGGGGTGGCCCCTCCCGGTGGACCCCCGGAACCCTTCCGGTGGCCCCGGTACAATACTGATATGTCCCCGAAACTTTCCGGTGTCCGTATGACAACTTCCCATATATAAATCTTCACCTCCGGACCCTTCTGGAACTCCTCGTGACGTCTGGGATCTCATACGGGACTCCGAACAACATTTGGTAATCACATACAAGTCTTCCTTATAACCCTAGCATCACCGAACCTTAAGTGTGTAGACCCTACGGGTTCGGGAGACATGCAGACATGACCGAGACGGTTCTCTGGTCAATAACCAACAGCGGGATGTGGATACTCATGTTGTCTCCCACATGCTCCTCGATGATCTCATCGGATGAACCACGATGTCGAGGAGTCAAACAACCTTGTATACTATTCCTTTTGTCAGACGGTATGTTACTTGCCCGAGACTCGATCGTCGGTATCCCAATACCTCGTTCAGTCTCGTTACCGGCAAGTCACTTTACTCGTACCGTAATGCATGATCCCGTGACCAGACACTTGGTCACTTTGAGCTCATTATGATGATGCACTACCGAGTGGGCCCAGTGATACCTCTCCCTAATCCGGAGTGACAAATCCCAGTCTCGATCCGTGTCAACCCAACAGACACTTTCGGAGATACCTGTAGTGCACCTTTATAGTCACCCAATTAGGTTGTGACGTTTGGTACACCCAAAGCACTTCTACGGTATCTGGGAGTTACACGATCTCATGGTCTAAGGAAGAGATACTTGACATTGGAAAAGCTCTAGCAAAACGAACTACACGATCTTGTGCTATGCTTAGGATTGGGTCTTGTCCATCACATCATTCTCCTAATGACGTGATCCCGTTGTCAATGACATCTAATGTCCATAGTCAGGAAACCATGACTATCTTTGACCAACAAGCCAGTCAACTAGAGGCTTACTAGGGACGTATTGTGGTCTATGTATTCACACGTGTATTACGATTTCCGGATAATACAATTATAGCATGAATAAAAGACAATTATCATGAACAAGGAAATATAATAATAATCCATTTATTATTGCCTCTAGGGCATATCTCCAACAGTCTCCCACTTGCACTAGAGTCAATAATCTAGTTACATTGTGATGAATCGGACACCCATAGAGTTCTGGTGTTGATCATGTTTTGCTCGCGAGAGAGGTTTAGTCAACGGATCTGCGACATTCAGATCCGTATGTACTTTGCAAATATCTATGTCTCCATCTTGAACATTTTCACGGATGGAGTTGAAGCGACGCTTGATGTGCCTGGTCTTCTTGTGAAACCTGGGCTCCTTGGCAAGGGCAATAGCTCCAGTGTTGTCACAGAAGAGTTTGATCGGCCCCGACGCATTGGGTATGACTCCTAGGTCAGTGATGAACTCCTTCACCCAAATTGCTTCATGTGCTGCCTCCGAGGCTGCCATGTACTCCGCTTCACATGTAGATCTCACCACGATGCTCTGCTTGCAGCTGCACCAGCTTACTGCTCCACCATTCAACATATACACGTATCCGGTTTGTGACTTAGAGTCATCCAGATCTGTGTCGAAGCTAGCGTCGATGTAACCCTTTACGACGAGCTCTTCGTCACCTCCATAAACGAGAAACATGTCCTTTGTCCTTTTCAGGTACTTCAGGATATTCTTGACCGCTGTCTAGTGTTCCTTGGCGGGATTACTTTGGTACCTTCCTACCAAACTTACGGCAAGGTTTACATCAGGTCTGGTACACAGCATGGCATACATAATAGATCCTATGGCTGAGGCATAGGGGATGACGCTCATCTCTTCTTTATCTTTTGCCATGGTCGGGCATTGAGCCGAGCTCAATCTCACACCTTGCAGTACAGGCAAGAACCCTTTCTTGGATTGATCCATTTTGAACTTCTTCAAAATCTTATCAAGGTATGTGCTTTGTGAAAGACCTATGAGGCGTCTCGATCTATCCCTATAGATCTTGATGCCTAATATGTAAGCAGCTTCTCCAAGGTCCTTCATTGAAAAACACTTATTCAAGTAGGCCTTAATGTTGTCCAAGAATTCTATATCATTTCCCATCAAAAGTATGTCATCTACATATAATATGAGAAATGCTACAGAGCTCCCACTCACTTTCTTGTAAACGCAGGCTTCTCCGTAAGTCTGCATAAACCCAAACGCTTTGATCATCTCATCAAAACGAATGTTCAAACTCCGAGATGCTTGCACCAGCCCATAAATGGATCACTGGAGCTTGCACACTTTGTTAGCATTCTTAGGATCGACAAAACCCTCCGGCTGCATCATATACAGCTCTTCCTTAAGATGCCCGTTAAGGAATGCCGTTTTGACGTCCATCTGCCATATCTCATAATCATAGTATGCGGCAATTGCTAACATGATTCGGACGGACTTAAGCTTCGCTACGGGAGAGAAAGTCTCATCGTAGTCAATCCCTTGAACTTGCCGATAACCCTTAGCGACAAGTCGAGCTTTATAGATGGTGACATTACCATCCGCGTCCGTCTTCTTCTTAAAGATCCATTTGTTTTCTATCACTCGCCGATCATCGGGCAAGTCAGTCAAAGTCCATACTTTGTTTTCATACATGGATTCTATCTTGGATTTCATGGCTTCTAGCCATTTGTTGGAATCCGGGCCCGCCATCGCTTCTTCATAGTTCGAAGGTTCACCGTTCTCTAACAACATGATTTCCAGGACAGGGTTGCCATACCACTCTGGTGTGGAACGTGTCCTTGTGGACCTACGAAGTTCAGTAGCAACTTGATCAGAAGTACCTTGATCATCATCATTAATTTCCTCTCCAGTCGGTGTAGGCACCACAGGGACGTTTTCCTGAGCTGCACTGCTTTCCGGTTCAAGAGGTAGTACTTCATCGAGTTCTACTTTCCTCCCACTTACTCCTTTCGAGAGAAACTCTTTTTCCAGAAAGGATCCGTTCTTGGCAACAAAGATCTTGCCCTCGGATCTTGAGTAGAAGGTATACCCAATTGTTTCCTTAGGATCCTATGAAGACGCATTTTTCCGACTTGGGTCGAGCTTTTCAGGTTGAAGTTTCTTGACATAAGCATCGCATCCCCAAACTTTTAGAAACGACAGCTTAGGTTTCTTCCCAAACCATAATTCATATGGTGTCGTCTCAACGGATTTAGACGGTGCCCTATTTAAAGTGAATGTAGCTGTCTCTAGAGCGTATCCCCAAAATGATAGCGGTAAATCGGTAAGAGACATCATAGATCGCACCATATCCAATAGAGTGCGATTACGACTTTCGGACACACCGTTACGCTGAGGTGTTCCAGGCGGCGTGAGTTGTGAAACGATTCCACATTTTCTTAAGTGTGTACCAAATTCGTGACTTAAATATTCTCCTCCACGATCCGATTGTAAGAACTTTATCTTTCGGTCACGTTGATTCTCTACTTCATTCTGAAATTCCTTGAACTTTTCAAAGGTCTCAGACTTGTGTTTCATCAAGTAGACATACCCATATCTACTCAAGTCATCAGTGAGAGTGAGAACATAACGATATCCTCCGCGAGCCTCAACGCTCATTGGACCGCACACATCGGTATGTATGATTTCCAACAAGTTGGTTGCTCGCTCCATTGTTCCGGAGAATGGGGTCTTGGTCATTTTGCCCATGAGGCATGGTTCGCATGTGTCAAATGATTCATAATCTAGAGACTCTAAAAGTCCATGAGCATGGAGCTTCTTCATGCGCTTGACACCAATGTGACCAAGGCGGCAGTGCCACAAGTATGTGGGACTATCGTTATCAACTTTACATCTTTTGGTATTCACACTATGAATATGTGTAACATTACGTTTGAGATTCATTAAGAATAAACCATTGACCATTGGGGCATGACCATAAAACATATCTCTCATATAAATAGAACAACCATTATTCTCGGATTTAAATGAGTAGCCATCTCGTATCAAACGAGATCCAAATACAATGTTCATGCTCAAACTTGGCACTAAATAACAATTATTGAGGTTTAAAACTAATCCCGTAGGTAAATGTAGAGGTAGCGTGCCGACGGCGATCACATCGACCTTGGAACCATTCCCGACGCGCATCGTCACCTCGTCCTTCGCCAGTCTCCGCTTATTCCGCAGCTCCTGCTGTGAGTTACAAATGTGAGCAACGGCACCGGTATCAAATACCCAGGAGTTACTATGAGTACTGGTAAGGTACACATCAATTACATGTATATCAAATATACCTTTAGTGTTGCCGGCCTTCTTGTCCGCTAAGTATTTGGGGCAGTTCTGCTTCCAGTGACCCTTCCCCTTGCAATAAAAGCACTCAGTTTCAGGCTTGTGTCCATTCTTTGACTTCTTCCCGGCAACCTGCTTACCGGGCGCGGCAACATCTTTGCCGTCCTTCTTGAAGTTCTTCTTACCCTTGCCCTTTTTGAACTTAGTGGTCTTATTGACCATCAACACTTGATGTTCTTTCTTGATTTCAACCTCTGCTGACTTCAGCATTGAGAATACTTCAGGAATGGTGTTCACCATCCCCTGCATATTGTAGTTCAACACAAAGCTCTTGTAGCTCGGTGGGAGCGACTGAAGGATTCTGTCAATGACCGCCTCTTCCGGGAGGTTGATCTCCAACTGGGACAGGCGGTTGTGCAACCCAGACATTTTGAGTATGTGCTCACTGACAGAACTGTTTTCCTCCATCTTACAACTATAGAACTTGTCGGAGACTTCATATCTCTCGACCCGGGCCTGAGCTTGGAAAACCATTTTCAGCTCCTCGAACATCTCATATGCTCTGTGCTTCTCAAAACGCTTTTGGAGCCCCAGTTCTAAGCTGTAAAGCATGCCGCACTGAACGAGGGAGTAATCATCAGCACGTGATTGCCAAGTGTTCATAACGCCTTGGTTCTCTGGGATGGGTGCTTCACCTAGCGGTGCATCTAGGACATAGTCTTTCTTGGCTGCTATGAGGATGATCCTCAGGTTCCGGACCCAGTCCGAATAGTTGCTGCCATCATCTTTCAGCTTGGTTTTCTCTAGGAATGCGTTGAAGTTCATGTTGACATGAGCGTTGGCCATTTGATCTACAAGACATATTTTGCAAAAGTTTTAGACTAAGTTCATGATAATTAAGTTCATCTAATCAAATTATTTAATGAACTCCCACTCAGATCAGACATCTGTCTAGTCATCTAAGTGTTACACGATCCGAGTCGACTAGGCCGTGTCCGATCATCACGTGAGACGGACTAGTCATCATCGGTGAACATCTCCATGTTGATCGTATCTTCCATACGACTCATGTTCGACCTTTCGGTCTCTGTGTTCCGAGGCCATGTCTGTACATGCTAGGCTCGTCAAGTTAACCCTAAGTGTTCTGCATGTGTAAATCTATCTTACACCCGTTGTATGTGAACGTAAGGATCTATCACACCCGATCATCACGTGGTGCTTCGAAACGACGAACTTTAGCAACGGTGCACAGTTAGGGGGAACACTTTCTTGAAATTATTATAAGGGATCATCTTATTTACTACCACCGTTCTAAGTAAACAAGATGCATAAAACATAATAAACATCACATGCAATTATATAGTAGTGACATGATATGGCCAATATCATATAGCTCCTTTGATCTCCATCTTCGGGGATCCATGATCATCTTCGTCACCGGCATGACACCATGATCTCCATCATCATGATCTCCATCATTGTGTCTTCATGAAGTTGTCATGCCAACGACTACTTCTACTTCTATGGCTAACACGTTTAGCAATAAAGTAAAGTAATTTACATGGCGTTCTTCAATGACACGCAGGTCATACAAAAAATAAAGACAACTCCTATGGCTCCTGCCGGTTGTCATACTCATCGACATGCAAGTCGTGATTCCTATTACAAGAACATGATCTCATACATCACAATATATCATTCATCATTCATCACAACTTCTGGCCATATCACATCACATGACAATTGCTGCAAAAACAAGTTAGACGTCCTCTAATTGTTGTTGCATCTTTTACGTGGCTGCAATTGGGTTCAAGCAAGAACGTTTTCTTACCTATGAATAACCACAACGTGATTTTGTCAACTTCTATTTACCCTTCATAAGGACCCTTTTCATCTAATCCGCTCCAACTAAAGTAGGAGAGACAGACACCCGCTAGCCACCTTATGCAACTAGTGCATGTCAGTCGGTGGAACCTGTCTCACGTAAGCGTACGTGTAAGGTCGGTCCGGGCCGCTTCATCCCACAATACCGCTGAAGCAAGAGAAGACTAGTAGAGACAAGCAAGTTGACAAGATCTACGCCCACAACAAAATTGTGTTCTACTCGTGCAATAGAGAACTACGCATAGACCTAGCTCATGATGCCACTGTTGGGGAACGTTGTAGAAAATAAAATTTTTCCTACAGTTTCACCAAGATCCATCTATGAGTTCATCTGAGCAACGAGTCATGGGAGAGAGATTGCATCTACATACCACTTGTAGATCGCGTGCAGAAGCGTTCGAGGGAACGATGATGATGGAGTCGTACTCGCCGTGATTCAGATCACCGATGACCAAGTGCTGAACGGACATCACCTCCGCATTCAACACACGTATGGTATGGACGACGTCTCCTCCTTCTTGATCCAGCAAGGGGGAAGGAGAGGTTGAGGAAGAAGGCTCCAGGAGCAGCACGACGACGTGATGATGGTGGAGAGGCAGTACTCCGACAGGGCTTCGCCAAGCACTCAACGAAGGAGGAGAGGTGTTGGGGAGGGGAGGGGCTGCGCCTTGGATCAGGTGTTCAGCCCTCCCCTTGCCCCTCTATTTATAGGGGAAGGGGGAAGGGGGCCGGCCCCCTCTAGATGAGATCTAGAGGGGGGGCGGCCAGGGAGGGGGGCTTGCCCCTCAAGCAAGAGGGGTGCGCCCCCACTAGGGTTCCCCCCAACCCTAGGCGCATGGGCCCAAGGGGGGGGGGGGGGCGCCCAGCCCTCCAGGGGCTGGTGCCCTGCCCCACGCAGCCCATGTGGCCCACCAAGAGGGGTGGCCCCTCCCGGTGGACCCACGGAACCCTTCCGGTGGCCCCGGTACAATACCGATATGTCCCCGAAACTTTCCGGTGTCCGTATGACAACTTCCCATATATAAATCTTCACCTCCGGACCCTTCCGGAACTCCTCGTGACGTCCGGGATCTCATCTGGGACTCCGAACAACATTCGGTAATCACATACAAGTCTTCCTTATAACCCTAGCGTCACCGAACCTTAAGTATGTAGACCCTACGGGTTAGGGAGACATGCAGACATGACCGAGACGGTTCTCCGGTCAATAACCAACAGTGGGAACTAGATACCCATGTTGGCTCCCACATGCTCCTCGATGATCTCATCGGATGAACCACGATGTCGAGGATTCAAACAACCCTTTATACTATTCCCTTTGTCAGACGGTATGTTACTTGCTCGAGACTCAATCGTCGGTATCCCAATACCTCGTTCAGTCTCGTTACCAGCAAGTCACTTTACTCGTACCATAATGCATGATCCCATGACTAGACACTTGGTCACTTTGAGCTCATTATGATGATGCACTACCGAGTGGGCCCAGTGATACCTCTCCGTAATCCGGAGTGACAAATCCCAGTCTCGATCCATGTCAACCCAACAGACACTTTCGGAGATACCTGTAGTGCACCTTTATAGTCACCCCATTACGTTGTGACGTTTGGTACACCCAAAGCACTTCTATGATATCCGCGAGTTACACGATCTCATGGTCTAAGGAAGAGATACTTGACATTGGAAAAGCTCTAGCAAAACTAACTACACGATCTTGTGTTATGCTTAGGATTGGGTCTTGTCCATCACGTCATTCTCCTAATGACGTGATCCCGTTGTCAATGACATCTAATGTCCATAGTCAGGAAACCATGACTATCTGTTGACCAACGAGCTAGTCAACTAGAGGCTTACTAGGGACGTATTGTGGTCTATGTATTCACACGTGTATTACGATTTCCGGATAATACAATTATAGCATGAATAAAAGACAATTATCATGAACAAGGAAATATAATAATAATCCATTTATTATTGCCTCTAGGGCATATTTCCAACAGCTCCCCCTTCACTGGTCGTTTTTCTCCTCTGTCATGCGCGGCGGCGGCGCATCTACCAAGGAGGTCGCGAGTGGGGCGAGTTTGTTCGTTCCTTCTCTATCTCACAGCCATATCATTGATCTTGCTCGCTCTAGCGCTAATTCTGATTTGGAAAAGTAGATCTTGATCAAACTTGGTATAGATTTGTGGTGCACACATGGAATTGTTTGATGCTGCTTGAGGAGGTAATAAATCTTTCTAGAGGCCCAAAGATTCAGTTCACCTTTCGAGGTATTTCAGTTTCAGGCTTGCATTATTTCTAGAGGCCCAAAGATTCAGTTCACCTTTTTAGGTATTTTAGTTTCAGGCTTGCCTTATTTCTAGAGGCCCAAAGATTCAGTTCACCTTTCTAGGTATTTCAGTTTCAGTATTGCATTATTTCTAGAGGCCCAAAGATTCATTTCACCTTTCTAGGTATTTTAGTTTCAGGCTTGCATTATTTCTAGAGGCCCAAAGATTAAGTTCCCAGTCGGCAGCAAGCGGCCCTGCTACCCATGCCGGTGTCGATCTCAACTTGGAAGGGCCACCGTCGGAGGGGTTCCCGGGGCTTGGGCTCTACAGAGCCTTCCTCCAGAGTGACGATGGAGAGCTCCTCCCTCGGTGCGTGAGGGGCTCCGGGCTCCCTCCCTATCATGAATGACTTCCATGATGAGTCAGCTCATGCTTTGTTTCATGGAGTGTTTTTTTGTGAAGCTTGATTGACGACTTGTATGTTTAAGTCGGATATCTCATTTGTATGGACAAAGTAAAAATTATCATGTTTTGCATGCTTGATTTGTAAAGATGGTTCGTTTATGTCAACTGTGAGTGGGAGGAGGCCACACAAGAGCCGACCACACCAAATCCGGCAGGAAATAGGGTCCAAAGTAGTCAAGTGATTGAGAAAGAGCATTTATTGTCAATCTAACCCTGCCATCCATACACCTCTTTGGTTTAGAGTTAGTTTAGGGTTAGAATCTAACTCTAACCTATAACTGCGTTAGAGTTCTCCTCGTCTCGGTTCATCGCCATCATACTTTCCCCATTCCTGTGTTTTCAGTATCCTGCAAATCAAAGAGGCCCTTTTTTGTGGGAAAAATCAAAGAGGCCCTTAGACTGGTTTAGGTCCGATCATTTTTTATAAATGTGTTATGTCCAAAGTTTAATGAACATGCTCCAGTTTCTACGAAAATAATTCGGTTTCATGTAGTAATTCATTTATTTATTTATTCTTCTACGGGGGGGGGGGGGTTGCATGTAATTCATGAGGTCTGAAATGTAAAGTACCCCGGCATATGCTCCGAGTCGTGCATGCACTATGACCCAGATGCTCTATGTCCCACATGTCGGCGAATGGGAGCACGTGGAAATAGCCTAGGAGTACATATAGGAGGATAAATGCATGAAAAAATATGTACTGTGAAGCGTAGCTACAGTTCGAAAAGGAGACCTAAACTGATGACAGCTATAGGTCGCACGCACCCAACTAGTGGTACTAGACATATGACTAATTTTTCCCTAAAAAAAGAGGTACGAGTGCTCAGTACTCCTATTCTATCAACACGAGTCCCATCTGACAATAGCGTCCGTGCTACAGCTAGCTCTCCTCCCTCGTTTCTCTCTTCTAATTCTAAACTCGGCCGACACCTGGTGGGCGGGGTGGGTTTGCTCAACTGCGGCCCCACCTCACAGTGAAAACGTTACGACTGGAATAAAAATGCCATATACTCCCTCCGTTCCTAAATATAAGCCTTTTTAGATACTATTTCAAATGGAATACAACATACAGATGTATGTAGACATAGTTTAGAGTGTAGATTCACTCACTTTGCTCCGTATGTAGTAGTAACTTGCTGGAATCTTCAGAAAGACTTATATTTGGGAACAGAGGGAATACTATACTAATAAAACATTACGGCCATGAGGCGATGCAGTGCTGGTTACAGGAGGCAAGAAGAAGAGATGCATCCATCAACGACGTCCACCTCCTCGACTCAGGGCGCCGGCCCACCGAACAATGCCTATGTAGCAGCGGCTTTCGTGGCCAGGATGACGTGCTTCTGAACAATGGCGTCCAAAGATTCCATCCGCTGGAAGAAGGCCAACGTCTTTCTGTCCTTGCTTGCCTTGTAGTGGCCTATGTAGATGATTTCCTCGTAGACGTGGATGTGCAGGTCGATGATTTCTTGCATGGCGAGGCGCTCCTTGGCAAACGCGGCCTCGAGGTGCACATTCTTCGTCGCAACCTCTGGCACCTGCAAGGCCACCAGGGCTTGAAAGAGTTTGTCACCATGGAGGCCGATGAGGGTGGCAGGCAATGAGGAGCCTGGGCGCGCGGGCTGGAGCATTACGGCAAGGTCGTCCACGCGCTTCTTGACGGCGGTGAACTTGCGGATGGAGTTGACCATCATGTCGTCCATGCGAGAGGCGAAGTCGGCGTCGGCGAGGGCTACAATGCCGGTGGTCGCCAACACTGTCTGGAAATGCTGCGCGGTGCGGGGCCACAGGCCGGCGCCTTGGATGATTTGGCACAGCCGACTGCCGCTCGCGTCCATCGCCTCCATAGATGCTTGTGGCTTCTGGTCACTTGGTCTTGGATTGGAGTGAGCAGTGTTGCATAGAGACTTAGGAGTAGATGGATTGGAGTGGTGGGGCGCCTTTATATGAGAGTCCAAACTCTGTTGCATTCACATCATGCTGGCTCTATTCTGCTTCTCCAATTAATTCCCTCTGCATGTAATTGAGGATGCATCATTGACCGTTCAACGTCTCGGGAACCGCTACCCTCTCCCTCCTTGGCATTGAAGCACCTATGGAGGCGACTGCCACTCGCATCTATCGCATGTCAGGAGACGTTCCCGTCGATGACGAGGTGCCTATGGTGACTTCATAAATTTCAAGATGATAGTGCCGTGCGTGTGTGCGTTCATAGGGGTGAGTGTATGCGCGTGTATATGAGAGCTTGCATCTGTACTGTGTCAAAAAAAACATAAATGCATGTCAAAAAGAGACTATTCAATATACTCAATATTATGCACCTCGGAGAGGAAAACGAGAGAACTACATATTTATTTATGGTGCAGATTCACTCATTTTGCTCCATATGTACTCCGTCTCGGTGTAGTCTAGTCACTTGTTGAAATCTCTAGAAAGGCAAATACTCCTTTCTGGTTTGCAGGGCTATACTAGCAAGTAGTAGTACGTACTAGTACAATACTGGGCTCACATAGCAATTTTGTCTCATGCAAGAGCCTGGCTATATGCGTGCTCCAATGTTCACAACTGCCACGTTCGGATTGTGCTTGGCTCTTCGCCTCTTCGAGAAGACGAACAATGATGTTACTACTACTGCTTCTACAGTGACGAATCCACTGCTGCATATCCATCCACCGCGAGCGGGAGGGATAGTACTATAAGAAAAAGGCTATCCTCGTTTGCGAGCAACCACACGCATGGGCGAGGGAGAAGGCGTGTAGTAGTAAAATCAAGCTTCTCTTTGTTGTACGAGTTGATGCGACACATCATAGCACTGGCCCCACATGCTTGCCTCTAAACTTGGCTGAAAGACCCGCTGTGTACAATATATTTGCTGCAAGCTCTAACATTTACCCACCACAAATTAAAATATGTATTCCTGTCTTGACCAGATGAGCGTGCAAACTACAATGACCAGGGTGACAGGTAGGGCCAGAAGACTATTTTTTTAAAAAAAACTTTGAGACGGCCACATAGCATGGAGCCGACCCCAAAGATTTTAAGCTTACAGGCACGGTACACGCTATCCTAGAGTACTCTACAGATGAAACTACCACATGAGCATCCGGGCTGCGCTTGGCTCTTCGCCTCTTTGGGAAGTCAAACAATGATGGAGTACTACTGCACTAGAGGAGTACTACAGTATGCTTCTGGCCATCTGACACCGATTGAACTGCTGCATGTCCACCGCGTGCGGGAGGGAGAGCGTGTAGCGAAAGCTTCTCCTAGTCTTGCCAGCCACCACGCTCATGGGCGAGGGAGGGACGCTCCTGCCTTTGCGTGTATGACAGGTGGGCCCGACAGGTGGGTGGCCAACCTGTCATACAACCAAAGGCAGGTGCAGTTATGTCTGCGAGGGAGAGGATAATCAAACTTCTCGTTGATGTACGAGTTGACGCGACACATCAAAGCACTGCACTCGATATATTTCAATAATTTGCGTTTACCGATGCATTAATTACAACGCATGCATGCATGCCGTGACTCTCCTTTTGATACTTGCATGTGTTGATTTAATGCACCTTGAAGTAGTATAAATATTTTACGGTAAAGCTTTGTAATGCCTCGGCCCAAGCGAGAGATGGTTGTGCACGAGGAGGGCGAGATCATGCAAACGGAACAAGACCCAACGATGGAGCTCTCTAAGTTCTCGATGGACCTCATGTAACGCCCCGGATTTGATGCACCAGGTGTCAGCCAGTTATTCACCATTGTTGCCATGTCATTTGCTTGCGTGTTGCATTTTGTCATGTCATCATGTGCATCGCATTGGCATACGTGTTCGTCTCGTGCATCCGAGCATTTTCCCCGTTGTCCATTTCGCGATCCGGCACTCCTATGCCCTCCGGCGTTCCCCGTTTCGTCTCCTGTTGTGAGTGGGTGTTAAACGTTCTCGGAATGGCCCGAGGCTTGCCAAGTGGCCTTGGTATAGCACCGGTAGACCGCCTGTCAAGTTTCATGCCATTCGGAGGTCGTTTGGTACTCCAACGGTTAACCGGGTAACCGCAAAAGCATCTTTTGTCTTGCAGCCCAACGCCCTTCCAAACTAGCCCAAAACCCATCTAACTCCCCTCCATGCTCTCGGTCGTTTGATCACGATCGTGTGGGCGAAAACCGCTCCTCATTTGGACACTCCTAGCTCCCTCTACCTATAAATATGCCCCTCCCCCGAAATCCGCGGATCAAATCGCCCCTAACCCTAGCAGTCTTCCTCCTCGCGCCGCCGGACATGTCCATCCGCGCCGGACATGTCCGCCGGACACGTCGCCCCGACGAATCAGGGCGTGCCACGTCGCCTCCGTGCCGCCCCTCGCCCTATCCGCCGCCGCCGCGTGTCCCCCCCGGCGCCTCCCGCCCGCGTCGCCTCCCGCGGCCCGCCGGGGCCCAGGCGGGGCCCGCCCGGCCCGATCCGGCTGCGCCGCCGCTCGTCGGGCCCTGCCGCGCTCGCCTGCGCCCCGGGCGCCTCGCGCCGCCGCGCCTCTCCATCGACCCTCGCCGGCGCCTCCCACCTCTCGCCGGTGCGCCTCCGCCGCCCCTTGTAGCCGGCTGGCCGGCGCCGCCCAGCCTCCCCGCGCCGCTGCCGCGCCGGCGCGCCGTGCTGAGCCGCCGCCCCTCCGTGGTCCGTGCTCCGCCCCGCCGCCAAGCCAAGTCGCGCCTCCCCTCGCCGGCGCCTGCGCCTCCCCTCGCCGGAATCCGCCTCCTCGCCGGAGCTCGCCGGCCGGATCCGGTGGATCGGGATGAGATCCACTGGGATCCGAACCAAACGGCCGCCACGTCCCTTGATCTGCTCGTCCCGGGTCTGCCCCGTCCAATTTTCCCCGAGGTCCAATTTTGACTAAGTCCCTGATATTTTGTCATTATCATGCCATGTTCATTGCATCGTATCTCTGCATCCATAGCTCCATTTCATGCGTGTAATATGTCAAATTGTTCGCCTCAACGACTGAATCATTTCATTCCATTGCATCATATTCATTTGAGTTCATCTTGATGCCTGAATTATCGTTGCAAGAGTGCTTCATGATGTTAATCTGCTGAAACTGTTATAACGAGCTCTTTTGTCATTTTTGCCATGATTGATGTGTGCATCCTATGAGGTTGATGTCTACATGTGTTTTGATCTATGTCATGCCATCTTTAGAGTGGTGTTTGCCATGTATTTTTGTGATCAATGTGGTGACTAGCACAAGCATGCAAACTAGGCATCTTGATGTTGCTGATTTTAGTCCCTGTTCTGCTGTTATTTTGATGCCATGTAAGCTTGTTGCTACAGAGAGATCCATGCATATTTTGAGATACTTCAGTAAGGATGTTTTGAACATATGGTTGTTATATATCCAGTCATGCCCCTGTTTGCAATTATGAAGTAGTCTAGCATGTCATTTTCGTGCTCTAATTTTGCTTCAAAATGTTTCCTGGCAGATTGTTTACATGTTATTCAATTTTGCCAAGGTTGTTGTAGTTGATCCTTGCATGCTATAAACTTGTTCTTACCTTGGTTTGTTTCACAAACATGTCTTCTTGCTGATGCTATGCTTATCTTTTCATGCAATGACTTGTGGTGAGTGAATCGAGCTTGTTAAGTAGTGTACTTGATGTTGCTGTTTTGCTAGGCTGAATCTGTTATTTCGTGATGCTATGTAAACATGCTTCTACAAATCATTCTATGCATAATCTGGAGATGTCCACTAAATATGTTTTGTTCTACATGTCATGCTATATCCATCCATGCCCCTGGTTGCATTTATGGCTTGCTGTAGCTTGTTCATATCTTGCTCCAAAGTTGCTTCATAATGTTGCTGTCAGCCTGTTAACATTAAGTTCAGTTGTTGCCATGTGTTTTGCTAGTGATCCATGCACCCTATGGATTTGCTATTGCCATGCTTAGCTTCATAAACATGCCTTATTACTGTTGGTTGCCTTGCCATGCCATGTTTTTCCCTGTAGAGAGTTGCACAAGCTCATCAACATGCCTTCATAATTCTGTTTCTGCCATGTTTGAATCTGTACTATAACTTGCCATGTTTACGTGGGTGCCATCATATTTTCTGATCCTTTTAGGCATATGGTCAGTAAGGGACTTTTGATCTATGCAATTAGTAGATTCATACCATGCCTTTGTTTGCCTTTATAAGTTCCTATGACATGTTATTTGATAGCTCTAAACATTGCAACATGATGTTATTTTCTGCAAAGTCTGAAATTATTATTACTTGCAATCTTGCCATGTGTGTTTGAGCATGTTCTAGTGATTTCTAGAGATAGCTCAGTGTTCATGTTTTCTTATGCTTTACCTGTACATCATGCCCATGCCTTTAGTTATTATGTTGGGGTGCTGTAGCATGTTGCTTTGATGCTTCCAATATGCCTAGTTGCTGTCTTGGACAGCTTGTCCTTTAAACTTGTTTCATGTGTGCGTGTTGAACCGTTGCTCTGTTTTGAGTGTGCTCTATATGAAACTTGCTTGATTTTGCATGTAGTTTCATATTATCATGTTGCATCCTAGTTTTGAGGTGTTTGCTTGATGTTTGGGTGCATTTTGCATCAATGCCATGTTTAACTTGTGTTGCTCATATCTCCTAGGCCATAGCTCCGAATTAAATGAACTTTATATGTAACTTGACTAGAATCTAGATCATCTTTGTGCATCTTAACTTGCTATTTAACAACTTAAACATAAGTTTTATTCAGATCTGGACCAACTTCGAAATTTGCATATGATGACTTACCGGACTTGTTATATGTTGTTCCCGGCCTCATTTAAACTTGCCTTGATGTGTTGCTCTTGTTTGCATCATCTCTTGCCATGAGTAGCCTTATCTAGATTTGTCATGCATCATGCTTGTTTGTGCATCATGTCATGTTCATGTGTGGTGTGTTTACCATGTTGTGTGCTTCTCTCGATAGTTCCCGTATCGTTGCGATCGTGAGGATTCGTTCGTCTACGCTTGGTTCGTCTTCGTGGCTTCGTCTTCTTCATGGAGTCGTTCTTCTTCCTTGCGGGATTTCAGGCAAGATGACCGCTACCTTGGATCTCACTACTATCATTGCTATGCTAGTTGCTTCGTTCTATCGCTTTGCTGTGCTACCTATCACCTGTTTATCAAGCCTCCCCATATTGCCATGAACCTCTAACCTTTGACACCTTCCCTATGCAAACCGTTGTTCGGCTATGTTACTGCTTTTGCTCAGCCCCTCTTATAGCATTGTTAGTTGCAGGTGAAGTTGAAGATTGCTCCATGGTGGACATGATTTTGGTTGGGATAACACAATATCTTTTATATTATTAATGCATCTATATACTTGGTAAAGGGTGGAAGACTCGGCCTTTTGCCTGGTGTTTTGTTCCACTCTTGCCGCCCTAGTTTCCGTCATACCGGTGTTATGTTCTCGGATTTTGCGTTCCTTACACGGTCGGGTGATTTATGGGACCCCCTTGACAGTTCGCTTTGAATAAAACTCCTCCAGCAAGGCCCAACCTTGGTTTTACCATTTGCCTCACCTAGCCCTTTTTCCCTTGGGAGTCGCGCTCTCGAGGGTCATCTTTATTTTACCCCCCGGGCCAGTGATTGTCTAAGTGTTGGTCCAAACCGAGCGATGTCCAGCACCCCCTGGGCAACCAGGGTCTATGCCAACTCGACGTCTGGCTCATCCGGTGTGCCCTGAGAACGAGATATGTGCAGATCCTATCGGGATTTGTCGGCACAACGGGAGGCTTTGCTGGTCTTGTTTTACCATTGTAGAAATGTCTTGTAAACCGGGATTCCGAGTCTGATCGGGTCTTCCTGGGAGAAGGTATATCCTTCGTTGATCGCGAGAGCTTATCATGGGCTAAGTTGGGACACCCCTGCAGGGTATAATCTTTCGAAAGCCGTGCCTGCGGTTATAGGCAGATGGGAATTTGTTAATATCCGGTTGTAGATAACTTGACACCATATCCGAATTAAAATGCATCAACCGCGTGTGTAGCCGTGATGGTCTCTTTTCGGCGGAGTTCGGGAAGTGAACACGGTCTTTGGGTTATGTTTGACGTAAGTAGGAGTTCAGGATCACTTCTTGATCATTGCTAGCTTCACGACCGTTCCGCTTGTTCTCTTCTCGCTCTTATTTGCGTATGTTAGCCACCATATATGCTTAGTCACTGCTGCAGCCTCACCACTTTGCCCCTTTCTTTCCCTTTAAGCTTTGCTAGTCTTGATACCCATGGTAATGGGATTGCTGAGTCCTCGTGGCTCACAGATTACTACAACAATAGTTGCAGGTACATGTTATACGATGATCATGATGCGAGAGCGATGCTTGCTTGCGTTGAGTTCTTCTTCTGCTTCTTCGATCAGAGGATAGGTTCCAGCTCGGCAGCCTGGGCTAGCAGGGTGGATGTCATTTGAGTTTCTGTTTGTGATTCATCCTTAGTCGAATGTTGATCTTATGTATTATGATGATGTATTCGTGTGGCATTGTATGCCTCTTGTATGTATCCCCATTTATTATGTAATGTTGATGTAATGATATCCACCTTGCAAAAGCGTTTCAATATGCGGGTCTATCCTTGGTGGGACCTTCGAGTTCCTTTTGGATAGGGTCGCATATTGGGCGTGACACCTCACCATGCTCCACTGCCCCTTGTGCCTCCGCCCATTGACGCCTCCAGTGTATGAGGTTCGAATACACCTTGTCCGTTCGGCTGATTGAGCAAGGTGCAGGTTTCTTGATTGATGTGCTATTCAATTGATTTCTGCATTGCAAGGGAGGGCATCTGGCCTACGTGGACTGCCGCGCCGACCGCTCCGAGAACCAATGGCAATGCCAGAAGTGCGAGCGCGGCAGTGGCTTCAATGTGCGGAACACGGTGGTGGATGCCGTCCTTTTGTCGGTGAGGGTGGAGTGCCCGCACGAAGGCTGTGGTCTCTACGTCACTTACCACAAGCTCGCCGATCACCAGAGCGTGTGTCCGCTCGCGCCCTGCAAATGCCCCGTGCCTGTCTGCGGCTACGAAGGCCTGCTGCCGGTGCTCTACCACCACATTAGCACCGCGCATCCCATGCCCGTGCACAGGATCCAATACGGCAAGGTGCTCCAGCTGCAAGTGCCACTTTCGGAGCCACGACTTTTGCTGTTCGCAGAGGAGGACGGCCACACATTTTTCTTGGTCGGCGGCGTTCTCGACATCGGCACACCTATCACCGTGTCGGCCGCCTACATCAAAGTGGGGGCGTCCCCACTGCCGCACTACGTGGCCAAGATGTGGGCAAACAGCCCGCCGGGGGAGCCCAAAGGCACGACCGACGCCGTCAAGGTGGAAATGGAGGTGACAAGCAGCAAGGATCCCAGCGACGTTGCCGTGCAGGAGCTGACCTTCTTCAAGTTCCGCCCAAGCTGCTGGCCGGGGCTAAGCTAGTGTCCCTCCACATTCAGACTGACAAGCTCACGTCCTAAACGTTTCTACAGTGCCTTCTGTTTATCTTAGTAATATGCTAATATAGGGATTACCTCGGTCTACTTTAGCTTAAGAAATGGTGGGTTTTGGTGGCGATGCAGCAATTACTTCGACATCAGATCAGTAACTTCCAACAGTCCAACGAATATTTTGTGTCTGTTGGATATAAAGTTCCTTTGGGTAAGAAGTACTACTTGTCATCAAAATGGATAAAAGGAGATGTATGTAGACGTATTTCAGTTCTAGATACGTCCCTTTTTATCCATTTTGATGACAAGCACTCCCTCCGTCCAACAATACATGCCTTCCATTTGTCAAAATATAGATGTATTTAGACATGTTTTAGTATATAGGTACATCCATTTTTGGACAAATGGAAGTCAAGTAGAGTAGTATTTTAGAACGGAGGGAGTATATGCTTGTTTCTTCACGAAGTGTTTCATACTTGTGCGAGTTGACGCGACACATCAAAGTAGTACTACTACTAGTAGTACTCCCTCCGACCCTAATTTCTCTGCACATAAGTCGAGGCACAGATACCAAGCAGGGCCTGGTTGTGTTGGACAACTCACCGGACTGTGCACCAGGCAGACAAAGCTCGTGTCATTTTGGTGCTGTGTGTGGCCCGCACATTAACCAAAACCTCACGCCTCCAGCTTAGCCTCCACATTTTAAACTTCTCAATCTCAAGGCGAATGAGCAATGTGAATCCTATGATAGAGCCAATTGGATGGTTGAGAACCCTACAATTCATAGCTACAGATGCGTGTGTGACTCCCAGATGCAGAGGCCAGGGGTCATCATCCTCCTTTTCGAGAAAAATCAGATGCGTGTGTGAGAGGATGAGTGCGTGCGTGCACCTCTTCTCTTCCTGTATAACGTAAGTACTAAACTCAGTGTACAAATTTTTGTGGGTGGCATGATGGTGCGTGCAAGAAGTCCCGAGAGATAGGTTTAATGCGTCTGAAAAAAAGACTAGCCTATAGCTCGCCACACGGCTATTCCCGCCGAACGCCCCATTAACCGTAAGATATGTATACGATGGTGCCAGTTATTGCACGTACACAGCAGTAGAAAAAGAACTACCATGTCATATGCTACACCACGGCCAAGAACACGTGCCCACGTAACGCCATCCGGGAATAGTGCCGCACTTCGAAATTAGAACCGTCAATAAATTTTGAGCTTGCGTCTCGTCACATTCCAAATTACTACTACTACTACCACGCTATATTGAATTGCAAACTTGTTCACACCGATCACAACCTAAACGGTTATAAATACTACTATGCCAAGATGACTGCACATTCCTCCTCAACTCCTCATCCACAAAAACAAACAAGTCATTCAGCATCCTTCCCTTGCGTCTGCCATGGCCAGCATGAGTTCTGGGTCGAGATATTGCCACCAGGGAGAGGCGAGCATGGAAGCGGAAGCACGAGAGATGTCCCGCCTCGCTGCAAAAGCAGCCGACATGTCCCACTGCGTGGAAGTAGCAGCACAGAGGTCCTGCCGCGCCGCTGAAGCAGCACGGAGGTCCCGCCACGCCATCGATGCAGCAGACTGGTCCGGCCGTGCCGCGGAAGCAGCAGAGATGTCCCGCCGCGCCGCGAATGCAGTAGAGATGTCCCGCCGCGCCGCGGCGGCCTGGGAAAATGTCTCGCGGGCAGGCGACAACTCTTACAAGTGCATGCATGTGATCGTCCATAGCCAGATGGATCAGATCTCCGGCTGGGTGAGGTTGCAGGACGACATGAAAGCCTCATTTGAACAGGCTACCGGCGTCATCCGACAACTAAGGGAGGGTAATGAGAGGCTCTGGGCCGAGCGTGACCTGCTGAGGGCGAAGATCGTCCGAAGTGCAGACCAGCAGGAGGAGACTAGTGCCTTGTTGAAGAGGAGCGGCGTCATCGTCAAGAAACTTATGGACGAGAATGACAGGCTCCGCATCGAGCGCCAACGGCTGGTGGAGGAATCCGTGGATGTTCTCAAGCAGCATCTTGAGGACACGAAAGAGCTCATGGCCGCTAGCCGCGGAGACTAGTTCCCACGACCTGCAGCAATGCATCAAGAAAGTAGAGATCAACGAGCCAGATCCTTGTCTTCCTTCTTCTTTTGCCCTTGTGTATTTCGGGCGTAGCCGCATGTGGATTTTTTAGTTATCTTCCTAATTATGTAAGACAATTAATTGTCCTTATATATTCATCAGTCTTGCTATAAGTCGCAGTAGATGCTACATAGGTCCGTCAGATCTTACATCAAGATCCGTGCTTTAAGATTTTCTTTTTTCTCTATTAAATCTCAGTCGAGTGAGACATAGCCACGCCATTAAACAGAGGCTCGGGCGCCATTAATGGAGACCTTGGGAGAGAGGTGGACGGCAGATGGAGGTCAAAGGGATCTCCTCCTAATAAGCACGCGCAGGGGTCTGATCGCACGCCTCTCGTATTCAAATAGCTACCCTGCACGGCACCTCCTAGCTAATAAAAAAAGGGGACGCATGGCGGCACGTAAATGGTATTAAATAGAACGCCCACGGTTTCAATAATACTACTTGTGTTTCCGATTGTAATGTGACAACACTTGTTCCAAAATGATTTTGTTGATTGTTAATGTGTGCGCCTTCGCAAATCGGACTGCAAAATTACCACAACATGTTGGTGCCATGTTATGGCACCAAGCCAAGTTTCATTATTTTCATGCATGTTTTGGATTTACAGGAATTAAAAACTAAGTTTCTCAATGTTTCAGCCCAGCCACGACGCCCAGAATTTTGAGTTTCATTCCCATTTCTTGCATGTAACCTAGAAATTTACCGGAGGACACACATATGATTTTTCAACCAACTTTGGTGCACTAAAGCATGTGCTTGTATATCAAATTTGAATTATGCACACCAAGGTGACACGTTCCCTCTCAGAACCACGAGCCTTCTTGAGAGAAGCTCCGATTTGCAAGAAGCTTATAACAAAATTTGTTCCTATTTGGCCAATTCTTTTTACCACGGCATGGTACTACCATGACATGACACCATGCCAAGTTTCATGATTTTAAAACCAAGTTTCTCAATGTTCTCGACCGAGCCATGATGCCGAGATGTTTGAATTTTATTCTCATTTTTTGCATGGGACCTAGAAATTCACCTGAGGACACAGATGTGATTTTTCAACCAACTTTGGTGCACGGGAGCATGTGCTTGTAGTTTAAATTTGAACTATGCACATTAAATGAACAAAAACTCAATTAATGTATAAAAAAGGCCAAACAAACCCGAAATAATTCCCAAATTTAAGAGGGCACTCATGTAGTTCTATGTTGCCTTTGTAAATAAACTCAAGGGGGACAGGGTATATCGTTTCGCACTCAAAGGTGGCACGTTCCCTCTCAGAACCACGAGCCTTCTTGAGAGAAGCTTCAGTTTGCAAGAAGCTTATACCAAAATCTGTTCCTATTCGGCCAATTTTTTTACCATAACATGGTAGTACCATGACATGACACCATGCCAAGTTTCATGATTTTTAGACGTGTTTTGGATTTACAAGAATTTTGAAACCAAGTTTCTCAATGTTCTCGGCCGAGCCACGATGCCCAGATGTTTGAATTTTATTCTCATTTCTTGCATGGGACCTAGAAATTCACCCGAGGACACAAATGTGATTTTTCAACCAACTTTGGTGCACAAGAGCATGTGCTTGTAGTTCAAATTTGACTTATGCACATTAAATGACCAGAAACTCAATTAATGTATAAAAAACGACAAACGAACCCGGAATAATTCCAAAATTTAACAGGGCACTCATGTAGTTCTATGTTGCCTTTGTTAAGAAACTCAAGGGGGCAGCGTATATCGTTTCACACTCAAAGGTGGCATGTTCCCTCTTAGAACCACGAGCTTCCAAATCGGCCCAATTTTTTTACCACAACATGTTAGTGCCATGACATGACACCATGCCAAGTTTCATGATTTCCAGGCAAGTTTTGGATTTACATGAATTTAAAATCTAAGTTTCTCGATGTTCTTGGCCGAGTCACGACGCCCAGATGTTTGAATTTCATTCTCATTTCTTCCATGGGACCTAGAAATTGAACCAAGGACACACATGTGATTTTTCAACCAACTTTGGTGCACCGGAGCATGTGCCTGCAGTTCAAATTTGGATTATGCACATTAAAAGTCCAGAAATTCAATTAATGTATAAAAAGGCCAAACGAACCCGAAATAATTCCAAAATTTAAGAGGGCACTCATATAGTTCTATGTTGCCTCTGTAAAGAAAATTAGGGGGGAGGCATCGTATATCATTTCGCACACAAAGGTGACAAGTGTGTCTCAGAACCACGAGGCTTGTTGAGAGAATCTCCGGTTTTGCAAGAAGCTTATACCAAAGCTTGTCCCAATTCAGCCAAAAATTATACATATGAAAACAGGGTTTAGATTATCCCGAACATCTCGCTACCTAGGCCAATAATGTACTATGATTTGAATAACATAAAATGGATACAAATATTTGAATTGGAGATCATATGGTACATGTAGTTCATAGTGAAATATGATTACTGCTATATGCATGTTTTTTGTTATCAAGATAATATTTAAATTATTGTATAACTTGACAACAATCGTATTCAAATAAGGAAAATTGATTCAAATTTAGTCCATATGGTAGACGACAATATATATGTTCACATGGTGGAGTAAAATGTTCATATATGATGGAAGATCAAAATGTACGACTACATCAATTATAAACCACAAGGTCACCTAACGATATATTCGAATTCAACATAACGTGGATTCAAAAATTGAAATTCGAGATCCTGGCATTTGTAATCATATAAAAAGGGACATTACTCTTTCTTTTGGTGGGAATTGATTTGTTTTTTGTTGTCGTTGAGGGAAGTGCGAATCGATTTGGTACTGTGCAGGGTAATCTTGTTCTCCAGATTTTTTTTACATTTTTCCTGTAGTTTATTCAATGGCATCTATAGCAATATAGTAAAAGGGGAGATGACTCTCTTGTGTCTTGTATGAATTGTTTTTTTACACGTTAAGTTTGTTCTGTCGAACAAGGAATCCGCACCTTGTTATCCCGAAATTTTCAAGCTCGAGTATCTTTTGTCTCACCTGCTTTGAAACTCTCGCCTATTCAATCCGCGTTGTGCCTTGTTATCCCAAAATTTCGACGCGCGCAAAAAATCCCTCCTCATCCTAAATCAGTCCCGCAGCCCAGACACGCGAAATCCCCCTTCTACCCCTCAGCCGAAAATGAAGCTCCACGTCACGGTGTCAAAACCGGTGGGGGTACACTGGTAACTTACCCTACATTTCGGAGAAGCGCGTCCCTAAGCTTGGCTCCCCCCTCCTCCTTCGCCCCCCATTCGTACACCGAGGCCGCCAAAACCCGCGAAACCCCACGCTCCTCCGTCGGCCTCCTGACCGCCGCCTAGCCGGAGACTCTTCCCCGACTACATTGTCCATCGCACCGGATGAGGATCCATCGTCGATCTCGTCGTCCCGCCGGATCAGCCGCCCTGTCCTCCACCTCCAAGAATCTGCCCCGATGTTCCCCTCGTCTATCTCGCCACCCCAATCATCACAACACCATCTTGACTTGCCCCACTGGAACCGCAACACCCTCACCAATTCCTCCAATGAAGCCGAGGCCAACTCGGCACCACCAAGGAGGTTCTGCACTCATCGCTGCATTTTATCTTTTATTCGATCTCAGGGGGCTGCCGGTGCTCGATATCGAGCAGACATGGCGGGTATCCATCGACGATGCCATCGCCGGCCACATCATCCACGGCATCTCTCCCCCATGTCGTTGCTTCCTCGGCAGTGACTTCCACAACGGCACTAGTTGCAGCTGCTCCGGCTCTTGATCGTGCTGCGGTTCTGTTCTTGCTGTTGGTCGCGTTGCTGCACTGCTCTTGCTTTCGTTCGTGCTATTGCTCTGCTCTTGGTCTCGCTTGCGCTGCTGCTGCTACTGCTGCACGACCTCCGGCAGCTACAGGAGTTGCTGTTTTAGCACTCGCTCGTGGTGCTACTACACAACTTGCTCTCTGCTAGTGCGTTCCCTACTCGAGCGTCTGCTGATTTAGATCACTGCTTCTCTGCTACTAGTGCTCGAACACCCTAAACATCTATTGCAATGCTCTGCTACTAGTTCAATCAGTTTCGACATTAAAATTTAGTTTCGACTGTAAAGTTCATTTTCTTCAGTTAAGTTCAGAGTGAACAATACTTACATCATCTGTCGGAGCGGCCGTGGCGCGGCTGATGCGCTTTACATCTAGCACTTTTTGGTGATGTATTTTACATCATCTATTGCAGATGATATTAGGGTCCCACTTCAGATTAACGTTGTCTGTCTTGTCCTGCTTCAACCTCGCCGCCGTACACCTCACCGGAGCTGCTCCAACGATGGAACCGTCCATCGCAGCAGAGCAGTACCCTCGGTGCCGTTTCTAGAGGCCTCAGATCTTCTTCCCCGCCCCCGACAATCACACCAGCATCACCATCCTCCACGTCCAAACCAATGATGCCGAGGTCCACAAGGCTATGCCAAAGAGGTTGTACACTCATCGCATCACTTTGTTACTCTGCATCCATGTCGATCCCTCAGGGATCCTTTGCTATGGAACTACTATTGGTGCATTTGGTTAGAAGGAGTGGAGCAAAGCAAAACAGGAGGATTTTTTTCCTTTGGTGTCTCTTTCAAAGAAAAAACGTAGGAATTTTAATATTCACTTGGACGTCCTTTTCAAATTAATATGCATGAAGAACAGAACTAATTACATTACTGGCATAATAAGATTCTTATTTTTTCATTTTCACGTGGTTTGACTTTAATTTGACCATGTTTCTCCATTCCTGTGTTCTTCCAATTCATGTGAACCAAACACCCAGGTTGACTGAAATCCTATGTGTCCAAATGCTCTGTTTTGCACATGCATTCCTATCCTATTCCTATGTTTTTCCTGTTCCTGCATTTATAAAATCCTCCAATTCTAAGGAGCCTTACAGATTTACTTCATTTTCAGATAGGTGTCAAAGAAAACTCTGTGTGTTATGTCCTGCTCCTGCCGTGCCGTCATCCACCCCACCTGAGGTGCACCATCGACAGAAGCGTTCCCTGCAGTAAAGATCCCCCTGTAGACTTTCTTTCGCCGCCTCAGATGATCTTCCCCATTGCCGGCAGCCACGCCAACTTCATTACCATCATCGACTGAGCAGATGAACCTGAGGACTACACAGTTCCGAAAGAGAGGTCGCAGTCTTTCGTCTTTTCTTATGTTATACATCGGTTATTATTACCTCCTACTTTATCGTTCAAACTTGAGTTTTGAAATGCCCGTGGGTCTCATATCGAGGCAGCAATGAATATTATCTGTCTACTATCTGGTTCATCTGGGGTCTTCTATGTGGTTCATGTTGGGTGGGCAACTAACAATAGATGATCCATTGTCTATCTTTTTAAACTGAAGCTATAATCTACCTGCTATCATTAGTTTTGGTTCCATCCACTCGTTTGCTACCATCAGTCTTGATTTTTGCATGCACCCCTTAGGCCTTACAAAATCTAACTATTTTTTATTATGCATGTCAGATATTGTACACAATCGTACTGAACATGTAGAGAAAAAGAGAACACCATTGCATGGGAATATAATGTCATGCAGATGCCACTCCATGGAGGGTAAAGTGGCCCCCCTGCTGCATTTCTGGATTGTATTCCAGAGGAAGATAACTGTTCAGATGGGGATTCAGAAGGAGCCGACCACGCCTATTTACCACCTGAGGTGTTTGCTCTAACCTGGCATGCTGATGTTGGTCATATCATGCATATGGCGCCTCGCATTGCTTACATTATACATCTTATATGTCATCAACTTAGTTTAGATTTGCTTTGTGTGAATGCCACCTGTTTGGTTTCTATATCATACTCCCACCATTCCTAAATATTTGTCTTTTTAGAGATTTCAACAAGTGACTACACACGGAACAAAATGAGTGAATCTACACTCTAAAATATGTTTATATACATCCGTATGTGGTAGTCCATTTTAAATCTCTAAAAAGACAAATATTTAGGAACGGAGGGAGTATATGGGAATTTTGCAATGCCATCTTCTTTAGCCAGGCATCATATACGTGAATCATGCAACGCCATCCTGTTTAGCCAGTCATCGTATATGTGAATTGTATCGTGACATATTTTTTCCATAATGTATTCCATTTGTCAACAATGTTTATACATTCATCTACTCTTCCTGTGCATCAGCCATTTGAGTCGGTCATGGGAAAATCTGGAGTGAAAACAAGGTCTTCTGAGCAGTCAGTGCTACCTATCGATGCAGATTTCTTGTTGGTTACAGATAGCTCCTTAGAGGAGGATTCAGAGACAGATGACTAGTCGTATCCCCCCCCCGAGGTGCATGCTCTAACTTGGCTGGGTTATATTGCTCATATCATGCATATGGCGTCTTGCATTGCCATGCCATCAGCTTAGATTAGACATGCTTTGTGTGAATGCCTCCTATTTGCTCTCTATATCAGATATGTGAATTATGCAATGCCATGTTTTTCAGCCAGATATCATATATGTGAATTATTGCTACGTCTTGAGCTTGCATTGGTTTTCCTTGAAGAGGAAAGGGTGATGCAGCAATAGTAGCGCAAGTATTTCCCTCAGTTTTTGAGAACCAAGGTATCAATGTAGTAGGAGGCTCCTCAAAAGTCCCACGCACCTACACAAACAAACAAAGAACTCGCAACCAATGCAATAAAGGGGTTTCCAATCCCTTCACGGCCACTTGCGAAAGTGAGATCTGATAGAGATAGTATGATAAGATAAATATATTTTTGGTATTTTATAATATAGATGCAAAAAGTAAAGATGCAAATAAAAGTAGATTGAAAGCTAATATGATAAAAGATAGACCCGGGGGCAATAGGTTTCACTAGAGGCTTCTCTCAAGATAGCATAAGTATTACGGTGGGTGAACAAATTACTGTCGAGCAATTGATAGAAAAGCGAATAATTATGAGATTGTCTAGGCATGATCATGTATATAGACATCACGTCCGCGACAAGTAGACCGACTCCTGCCTGCATCTACTACTATTAATCCACACATCGACCGCTATCCAGCATGCATCTAGAGTATTAAGTTCATAAGAATAGAGTAACGCTTTAAGAAAGATGACATGATGTAGAGGGATAAACTCATGCAATATGATATAAACCCCATCTTTTTATCCTCAATGGCAACAATACAATACGTGCCTTACAACCCTTTCTGTCACTGGGTAAGGACACCGCAAGATTGAACCCAAAGCTAAGTACTTCTCCCATGGCAAGAAAGATCAATCTAGTAGGCCAAACCAAACTGATAATTCGAAGAGACTTGCAAAGATAATTCAATCATACATAAAAGAATTCAGAGAAGATTCAAATATTTCTCATAGATAAACTTGATCATAAACCCACAATTCATCGGATCTCGACAAACACACCGCAAAAAGAGTTTACATCGAATAGATCTCCACAAGAGAGGGGGATAATATTGTATTGAGATCCAAAAAGAGAGAAGAAGCCATCTAGCTAATAACTATGGACCCAAAGGTCTGTGGTAAACTACTCACAACTCATCCGAGGGGCTATGGTGTTGATGCAGAACCCCTCCATGGTCAATTCCCCCTCCGACAGAGCGCCGACGAAGGCTCCAAGATGGTATCTCACGGATACAGAAGGTTACGACGGTGGAAATTGGGTTTCAGTGGCTCCCTGGATGTTTTCGGAGTAGGTAGGTATATATAGGAGGAAGAAGTACGTCAGTGGCCACTCGAGGGGCCCAGGAGACAGGGGGCGCGCCCAGGAGGGGTGGGCGTTCCCTCCTATCTCCTGGCCGCCTTGTTTGTTGATTGACTTGGACTCCAAGTTCTCCGGATCACGTTCTTTACAAAAATCATGCTCCCGAAGGTTTCATTCCGTTTGGACTCCGTTTGATATTCCTTTTCTTCGAAATACTGAAATAGGCAAAAAACAGCAATATGGACTGGGCCTCCGGTTAGTAGTTTAGTCCCAAAAATGATATAAATGTGTAAAATAAAGCCCATAAACATCCAAAAGGGGTAATATAATAGCATGGAACAATAAAACATTATAGATACGTTGGAGACGTATCAAGCATCCCCAAGCTTAATTCCTGCTTGTCCTCGAGTAGGTAAATGATAAAAACAGAATTTTTGATGTGGAATGCTACCTATCATAATTCTCAATGTAATTTTCTTTATTGTGGCATGATTGTTCAGATCCAAATGATTCAAGATAAAAGCTTGTAAAACATAAAAATAATAATACTTCAAAGCATACTAACAAATAATCATGTCCTATCAAAATAGCATAGCCAAAGAAAGCTTCATTTTCATTACACAAAATACTCCCATCATGTACAACCCCGATGACGAGCCGAGCAATTGGTTCATACTTCTTAACGCGCTTCAGCTTTTTTCAACTCTTACGCAATACATGAGCGCAAGCCATGGACATAGCACTATGGTGGTATATGGTGGTGGTTTTTAGGAAAAAAGGGAGAAGATAGTCTCACATCAACTAGGCGTATTAACGGGCTATGGATATGCCCATTAATAGATATCAATGTGAGTGAGTAGGGATTGCCATGCAACGGATGCACTAGAGCTATAAATATATGAAAGCTCAAGAAAAGAAACTAAGTGGGTGTGCATCCAACTCGCTTGCTCACGAAGACCTAGGGCATTTTGAGGAAGCCCATCATTGGAATATACAAGCCAAGTTCTATAATGAAAAATTCCCACTAGTATATGGAAGTGACAACATAGGAGACTCTCTACTATGAAGATCATCGTGCTATTTTGAAGCACAAGTGTGGAAAAGAGATAGTAGCAATTGTCCCTTCTCTCTTTCTCTCTCATTTTTTTTCTTTTTTTTCTTTTTCTCTTTTTTTTTCCTTTTCTCTTTTTTTTCTTTGGCCGTTCTTTTTTTTTGTAAAGTCCGAAGTCTCATCCCGACTTGTGGGGGGAATCATAGTCTTCATCATCCTTTCCTCGCTGGGACAATGCTCTAATAATGAAAATCATCAAACTTTTGTTGATTTACAACTCAAAAATTACAACTCAAAGCTAGAACAAGATATGACTCTATATGAATGCCTCCGGCGGTGTACTGGGATATGCAATGAATCAAGAGCGACATGTATAAAAAATTATGAAGGTGGCTTTGCCACAAATACGATGTCAACTACATGATCATGCAAAGAGCAATATGACAATGATGGAGCGTGTCATAATAAACGGAACGGTGGAAAGTTGCATGGCAATATATCTCGGAATGGCTATGGAAATGCCATAATAGGTAGGTATGGTGGCTGTTTTGAGGAAGGTAAATAATGCGTGCATGCTACCGGCAAAATTTGCGTGGTATAATAGAGGCTAGCAAAGTGGAAGGATGAGTGTGCGTATATTCATGGACTCACATTAGTCATAAAGAACTCATATACTTATTGCAAAATTCTACTTAGCCCTCGAAGCAAAGTACTACTACGCATGCCCCTAGAGGGATAGATTGGTAGGAAAAGACCATCGCTCATCCCCGATTGCCACTCATAAGGAAGACACTCAAAAGAGCACCTCATGTAACAAATTTGTCACACAACTTTCACCATATGTGCATGCTACGGGACTTGCCAACTTCAACAAAAGTATTTCTCAATTTCATAATTACCCACTAGCATGACTCTAACATTACTACCTTTATATCTCAAAACAATTATCAAGCATCAAATTGATCCTAGTGTTTTATGCACTTTCTATGATAGTTTTTATTATACTCAACTTGGATGCTCATCATTCTAGGACCAAATTCATAACCATAGCAAATACCATGCTGTTCTAAGAGACTCTCAAAATAATATAAGTGAAGCATGAGAGACTAGCAATTTCTATAAAATTAAGACACTTCCGTGCTCTAAAAGATATAAGTGAAGCACTAGAGCAAAAACTATCTAGCTCAAAAGATATAAGTGAAGCACATAGCATATTCTAATAAATTCTAATCAAGTAGGCTTCTCCCAAAAGGTGTAGCAAGGATGATTGTGGTAAACTAAAAATCAAATACTAATATAATACACGATGCTCCAAGCAAAACACATATCATGTGGCAAATAAAAATATAGCTCCAAGTAAAGTTACCAATGAACGAAGACGAAAGAGGGGATGCCTTCCTGGGGCATCCCCAAGCTTAGAATTTTGGCTATCTTTGAATATCTTGGGGTGCCTTGGGCATCCCCAAGCTTAGGCTCTTGCCACTCCTTATTCCATAGTCCATCAAAGCTTTACCCAAAACTTGAAAACTTCACAACACAAAACTCAACAGGAAATCTTATAAGCTCCGTTAGTGAAAGAAAACAAAACCACCACATAAGGTACTGCAATGAACTCATTCTTTATTTATTTTGGTGTTAAACCTACTTTATTCCAAGTTCTCTATGGTTCATACCACTTAATACTAGCCATAGATGCATCAAAATAAGCAAACAACACACGAAAAACAGAATCTGTCAAAAACAGAACAATCTGTAGCAATCTGTAACTAACGCAAACTTCTGGAACTCTGAAAATCGTAAAAAAATAGGAAGTCCTGGAAAATTTGTTTATTGATCAGCAGCAAAAAAATCAATGCAAAATCACGTTTCTGTGATTTATTGAATTTTTGCTCATGAGCGCAAAGTTTCTGTTTTTCAGCAGAATCAAGTCAACTATTATGATAGGTTAAGCATGAAAACACATCTAAATAGAAAGTAGATGCAAAATTTATTACTAAACAGGAACAAAAACAAAAAACACAAAGAAAATTGGGTTGCCTCCTAACTAGCGCTATTGTTTAACGCCCCTAGCTAGGCATAAAAGCGAAGATAGATCTAAGTAGTGCCATCTTTGGCACTTGATTCATAGGTAGCTCGCATGATAGTTTCATAAGGTAATTTGACTTTATTTCTTGTAAAGTGCTCCATGCCTTTCTTTAATGGAAATTGGAATCTAATATTCCTTCCTTCATATAAATAATCGCACAAATCGTTCTAAGGAAAGGTCTACCAAGAATAATAGGGCAAGCAAGACTGCAATCTATATCAAGAACGATATAATCTACGAGCTCCAAATTTCTACTTGCAACAATGAGAACATCATTGATCCTTCCCATTGGCTTTTTATTGGTGGAATCCGCAAGGTGCAAATTTAAAGAGCAGTCATCAAGATCATGGAAACCTAGAATATCACATAAAGTTTTCGGAATCGTGGAAACACTAGCACCCAAATCACACAAAGAAAAACACTCATGACCTTTAATTCTAATCTTTATAGTAGGTTCCCACTCATCATTAAGTTTTCTAGGTATAGAAACTTCCAAATTAAGTTTTTCATCAAAATATTGCATCAAGGCATCAACGATATGTTTGGTAAAAGCTTTATTTTGACTATAAGCATGAGGAGAATTAACAACGGATTGCAACAAGGAAATACAACTTTCTAAAGAACAATTATCATAATCAAATTCCTTGAAATCCGAGATAGTGGGTACAATACTATTTAAAGTCATGACCTCTCCAATCCCACTTTTACCAAATTTAGCATCAAGATCTAAAAACTCCGAATTCTTGGGACGCCTTCTAACTTAAGTTGACTCATATCCAGTCCCATTATTATAAAGATTCATATTGGAAAACAAAGTTCTAATAGGGGACACATCAATAACTTTAAGATCTTCATCATTATTTTCATGGAAACTAGAAGAACACGCCTTTACAAAGCAATCTTTCTTTGCACGCAATCTAGCGGTTCTTTCCTTGCACTCATCAATGGAAACTCTCATGGCTTTGAGAGACTCATTGATATCATGCTTAGGAGAAGTAGATCTAAGTTTAAGAGAATCAAGATCAAGCGAAAGTCTATCAACGTTCCTAGCCAAATCATCAACTTTGAGCAATTTTCTTCAAGCAAAGCATTAAAATTCTTTTGAGAAATCATAAATTCTTTCACACTATTCTCAAAATCAGAGGGCATCTTATTAAAAACTACCATAAGAATTATTGTAGGAATTTCCATAATTATTAGAGGAATTACTAGGGAACGGTCTAGAATTAAAGTTTCCTCTATAAGCATTGTTTCCAAAACTATTCCTACCAACAAAATTCACAACCATAGATTCATTATTATTCTCAATCAAAGTAGACAAAGGCATATCTTTGGGATCAAGAGGAGTATTTTTAGTAGCAAACAACTTCATAAGTTCATCCACCTTTCCACTCAAAACATTGATACCTTCTATAGCATGCACTTTTTTACTAGAAGATCTTTCGGTGTGCCATTGAGAATAATTAGCCATAATATTATCAAGAAGTTTTGTAGCATCTCCTAACGTGATTTCCATAAACGTGCCTCCCGCAGCCGAATCTAGAAGATTTCTAGAAGCAAAGTTCAAACCGGCATAATGATTTTGTATGATCATCCATAAATTCAAACCATGAGTAGGGCAATTGCGAATCATCAATTTCATTCTTTCCCAAGATTGGGTAACATGCTCATGATCAAGTTGTCTAAAATTCATAATATCGTTCCTAAGAGTGATAATCTTAGCAGGAGGAAAATACTTAGAGATAAAAGCATCTTTGCACTTGTTCCAAGAATCAATACTATTTTTAGGCAAAGACGAAAACCAAACTTTAGCACGAAATCTAAGCGAAAACGAAAATAACTTCAATTTAACAATATAATTATCCGTATGTTTCTTCTTTTGCATATCACACAAATCAACAAAGTTGTTTAGATGAGTAGCGACATCTTCAGTAGGAAGGCCGGCGAATTGATCTTTCATAACAAGATTCAGCAAAGCAGTATTGATTTCACAAGACTCAATATCATTAAGAGGAGCAATCAGAGTACTAAGGAAATCATTATTATTGGTATTGGAGAAATCACACAATTTGGTATTATCTTGCGCCATGGCAACAAGTAATCCAACACACAAGCAAACAAAAAAAAGGCAAGCGGAAAAGAGAGAGAGATTGGGAAAGAGAGGGAAAATAAAACGGCAAGGGTGAAGTGGGGGAGAGGAAAATGAGAGGCAAATGGCAAATAATGTAAATGCGAGGGAGATGAGTTTGTGATGGGTACTTGGTATGTCTTGACTTGAGTGAAGACCTCCCCGGCAACGGTGCCAGAAATCCTTCTTGCTACGTCTTGAGCTTGCGTTGGTTTTCCTTGAAGAAGAAAGGGTGATGCAGCAATAGTAGAGTAAGTATTTCCCTCAGTTTTTGAGAACCAAGGTATCAATCCAGTAGGAGGCTCCTCAAAACTCCCACGCACCTACACAAACAAACAAAGAACTCGCAACCAACACAATAAAGGGCCTGTCAATCCCTTCATGGCCACTTGCGAAAGTGAGATCTGATAGAGATAGTATGATAAGATAAATATATTTTTGGTATTTTATAATATAGATGCAAAAAGTAAAGATGCAAATAAAAGTAGATTGAAAGCTAATATGATAAAAGATAGACCCGAGGGCCATAGGTTTCACTAGAGGCTTCTCTCAAGATAGCATAAGTATTACGGTGGGTGAACAAATTACTGTCGAGCAATTGATAGAAAAGTGAATAATTATGAGATTATCTAGGCATGATCATGTATATAGGCGTCACGTCCGCGACAAGTAGACCGACTCCTACCTGCATCTACTACTATTACTCCACACATCGACCGCTATCCAGCATGCATCTAGAGTATTAAGTTCATAAGAATAGAGTAACACTTTAAGAAAGATGACGTGATATAGAGGGATAAACTCATGCAATATGATATAAACCACATCTTTTTATCCTCGATGGAAACAATACAATACGTGCCTTGCAACCCTTTCTGTCACTAGGTAAGGACACCGCAAGATTGAACCCAAAGCTAAGCACTTCTCCCATGGCAAGAAAGATCAATCTAGTAGGCCAAACCAAACTGATAATTCGAAGAGACTTGCAAAGATAACTCAATCATACATAAAAGAATTCAGAGAAGATTCAAATATTTCTAATAGATAAGCTTGATCATAAACCCACAATTCATCGGATCTTGACAAACACACCGCAAAAAGAGTTTACATCTAATAGGTCTCCACAAGAGAGGGGGATAACATTGTATTGAGATCCAAAAAGAGAGAAGAAGCCATCTAGCTAATAACTATGGACCCAAAGGTCTGTGGTAAACTACTCACAACTCATCGGAGGGGCTATGGTGTTGATGTAGAAGCCCTCCGTGGCCGATTCCCCCTCCGGCGGAGCGCCGGTGAAGGCTCCAAGATGGGATCTCGCGAATACAAAAGGTTACGGCGGTGGAAATTGTGTTTCAGTGGCTCCCTAGATGTTTTCGGGGCACGTGGGTATATATAGGAGGAAGAAGTACGTCGGTGACCGCTTGAGGGGCCCAGGAGACAGGGGCGCACCCAGGAGGGGTGGGCGCGCCCTCCTATCTCCTGGACGCCTCGTTTGTTACTTGACTTGCACTCCAAGTTCTCCGGATCACGTTCATTCCAAAAATCATGCTCCCAAAGGTTTCATTCCGTTTGGACTCCGTTTGATATTCCTTTTCTTCGAAATACTGAAATAGGCAAAAAAACAGCAATACGGGATGGGCCTCTGGTTAGTAGGTTAGTCCCAAAAATGATATAAATGTGTAAAATAAAGCCCATAAACATCCAAAAGGGGTAATATAATAGCATGGAACAATAAAAAATTATAGATATGTTGGAGACGTATCAATTATGCACCGCCATGTAGCCAGGCATCATATATGTGAATTATCTCATGCCATCTTTTTTTTCATTACGTATTCCATTTGTCAACAATCTGTGTATATTGAACTACTCTTCATGTGTATCATCCATTTGAGCTAGTTATGGAAAAATCTGGAGTGAAAACAAGGTCTTTAGAGCAGATAATGGTACCTGTTGAAGCATATATCTCGATGGTTATAGGGAGCTCCTGAGAGGAGGATTCAGAGACAGATGACCAGTCCTATATCCCACCTAAGGTGTATGCTCTAAGTTGCAATGTTTATATTTCTCATATGATGCAATGGTGTCTTGCATTGCATAGTTTAGACATCATATGCATAATATTGAATTCCATCTGCTTAGTTTAGAGATCATACATGCGAGTGCCAGCTGCTTAGTATATGAATCAATTATGTCAATTATATCATGCCATCCTGTATACTTAGAAAACATGTATGTGAATTATTTCATCCCAACCTATTTTAGAAAGACATCATATAGTTTTGTCATGTCATCCTATTTAGGTACTCATCATATGTTGAATTATGCCATTTTATCCTGTTAAGTTATCCATCATATATCTAAAACTGTGTCATGCTATCCTGTTTAGTTAGGCATCTTATATGTGAAATTGTGTCATGTTGTTCTGTTTAGTTAGACAACATATATGTGAATTACCACATCTGTCTATCATACAATGTCTGTACGTTCAACTTCTTTTCTTGTTTACCAGCCATTTGAATTTGAGGGGGTAATGGCAGTATCTAAGGGAGCAAAAACATGTTCTTCACAAAAGACAGTGCTATCCGTTGATGCAGATAGAACCATGGTTGTACTGGCCCACAAACTAGCCCCACCACACATAATCGAGACTCTTCCAAATTGCACACTTACACCGTTGGGCAGAGAACCAGCTACAACCCATCTAACCGCAACCCCAACAGATAGTAACCCACTTCTAGTTGACAAAGCACCATGTCCACCATAGAGTACCCCCACACGAGCAGTTTATAAAGCTACTGCAGTGCCAAAAGCACGAAGACAACCAAAGCTAACCCAAACTCCACGTTTAAAGCAGAAGAGCAAAGGTCAGATTCTGTAGCTATGGTCCATACTCCTTTGCTGTTGCATCACTGTATTTACTCATACCAACTACTTTTGAATTTGAAGGATCCTATTGAAACTCCAATGGTGCAACAGGTATGTTTTAAACCTATTTCTTTAACTGGATTGCTGTTCTAACTTCTTGCTCTATGTTGATTTTAGTTTAAGTTGTATAAACATTTAGGTTCTCATGTGATGCACATTACAAGTGCTGCCAATGCTGTGTAGTTTCTCACACTTATATTCTGTCTATGCTGTTGTGTCTTAAAAATATATGAGTTGAACTGTGTCTCTATCTTGATTAGGCAACATAAACTAGAATGATATGGACAATACAGTGACCATAGTACATAGATATATGTTTGTTTCATGTTGTTATCCTGTCCACCTTACTACTGTACCGGTTTACCAAAATGAGTTACGTATACTACAAGCTAAACATGTGATGTGTCTGCTTGTTTCTCTTGTAGTATGCAAACAGAATATTGGAGAAGAGCACCCCACTATGCAATGGTAGAGAAAGTAATAGAGATAAGGTTCAAGATAGTGAGACAGCCCTGTTGTTCTCCAAGAAAGGTGATAAAAATGATCTTGTAGACAGTGAGAAAACCCCATAGTCCTGCGTTGATGTAGTGTTCGTGTTACTGGCCAATACCGCTGGCATAAGCTCTTCGAACTCGCTGCCTGAATCACTTCGGCTTCTTCACTCTCAGCTACAAGCTGAAAGGCATCAGTCAGCTATGCTGCGGCAAGAAGTCAAAGGACTGAGGAAGTCTGTGCAGAATTCAGATGCGTACTTTCTTGTGCAACAACAAGCGCTGTAGGATTTAAGCGCCAAACAAGAGAAAGTTAATAAGCTTGCTAAGCATCTTGCCAGCATTATGGGTACCCAGGATATTGTTTCTTGAGCTCTTCTGAAGTAGTTTCAGTTCTGGACTTGTTTTGTTGCTGCGTTTATATGCTGCTTTGTTCCCTATATTTGCACTGGTGGCGAACTTTGATGCCCAGTGGATGTAATATGTGTAACAGCCGTGACAGCCTAGCATAAGTTGCTTGCTTATTTTTTCCTTGTTTTCTTGTTTATTTGTTTGCTTGTAGTTAGTGCAGTTCTTTTTCCGCGGTTTGCTAGTGGCCGCAGTAACCTATTTTTTAGAACTAGGCCACAATAACAATGGGATGCATATTTACTATAGTGACATTGGGCCTTCTATCGGCCGTAGAAATAATGGGCCTTCTATGGGCCGTAGACACAATGGGCCTTCTACGGGCCATAGACACAATGGGCCTTCTACGATCCGTATCATCAATGGGCCTTATATGGGCCGGATGATCGATCGACCAAACATGGGCCAATAGCAGACCGCATTATGGCTGTAAACGGGCTAGAGTTGGAATCGCCCGTTCATGGGCTGACCATAACGGGCCGTTGTTAATAGGCCGTATTTGATGAAGCTATGAAAACAACCCAACGTATTAATGGGCCACAAACGGACCTACTGTAACAACGGGCTGAATTTGGCCCACAAGCAGAAAATGACAGTAACTGGGCGTAAGTAACCGAATGCTGGAAATGAGCCCAAGAATAAATGGGCCCTGAGAGGGCCGAAAGATAACATGGGCTGGAAACGACCCAATGGAATAATGGGCCATTAATGGGTATAAAGTGATACACTATTCATTACGGGCCAGTTTTAGCACGAGCCATGAATGGGCCAAGAATTACAAAGGGCCTCATATGGGCCGAAAGACGTCATGGGCCATATATGGACCAGAAGTTAAAACAGGCTGGAATCATATTGGACGGCCCAGATGATGCTATTGGACCTAATTTGGATAGGCCGTAACGAGTGTCGGTGTTAAAACCGACGGATCTCGAGTAGGGGGTCCCGAACTATGCGTCTAAGGCTAATGGTAACAGGAGGCGGGGGACACAATGTTTACCCAGGTTCGGGCCCTCTCTATGGAGGTAATATCCTACTTCCTGCTTGATTGATCTTGATGATATGAGTATTACAAGAGTTGGTCTACCACGAGATCGTAGAGGCTAAACCCTAGAAGCTAGCCTATGATTATGATTGTCCTTGTCCCACGGACTAAACCCTCCGGTTTATATAGACACTCGAGGGGGCTAGGGTTACACAGAGTCGGTTACAGAGGAGGAAATCTACATATCCGAATTGCCAAGCTTGCCTTCAATGCAAAGGAGAGTCCCACCCGGACATGAGACGAAGTCTTCAATCTTGTATCTTCATAGTCCAACAGTCCGACACAAGTACATAGTCCGACTGTCCGAGGACCCCCTAATCCAGGACTCCCTTAGTAGCCCCTGAACTAGGCTTCAATGACAATGAGTCCGGCACGCAGATTGTCTTCGGCATTGCAAGGCGGGTTCTTCTCCAAATCCCTGAGTACCTGTTGTAACGAGCAGTGTTCAGCTTCCCATTAATGTGGCACTCCTCGGCTTCTGTACTTTAATAGTGGCAGTCTCCATGTGTCGAGGGAATGCAAGAAGTCGGGGCATTTTTACATTTTCCACCCTAACCATGTTAGTAAATCGTCTATTAAAGAGACGGGGATCCTCAGATCCAAATCACACCATCTTCCCCAAGTGAGGATTCATCAGAGTGCGCCCGAAAAAACCATCCCATCACGACCAGCCCCCACAGCTCCTCCTGTCGCTCCCACATCGCTAAGCTAGGTGATTGGGTGAAGTGCACTGTATCCCACAGCCGGTTGGTGGAGGTGCAGACCCAGGGGTTTCTCCCGCCTGCATATCTCGTCCCCGTTCGATCCGGACTAGCCACTTATGATGGCGGGGAGCAAGCAGAGAGTTTCCCCAACCCATCCAGGGGGGAGCGAGTATGCCTTGTCCCTTACTTGCTGAGGGGCCTAGGATTTCCAATCTATCCGTTCCTCCATGGGATCCTGGAGTATTACGGCCTCCAGCTGCATAACTTCACTCCTGCCTCCATACTGCACATCGCAGGTTATGTAGCCCTTTGTGAGCTATTTCTGGGTTGCGAAGCCCATTTTGAGCTATGGAAGAGGCTATTCTACCTCGTCCCCCGCAATCAGGAGGGATCAATATATCAAGTGGGCGGAGCCGAAATATGGCGCATAGCCGGGACCGGATACTTGTCCGGCACTCCGAAGAAGACGTCCAACGACTAGCCTTCAGAGTGGTTTTATTTAGAGGACGTCCCCCTTCCGGACCCTATCCGGATGGGTCTTCCTGAGTTTACCAATGCCCCATTGAAGAAACGCCGCAGCTGGCACCCCCGGAGCCCCCAGGAGGAAGATAACAGAGAGGTCCTTTATTTGATTGGAAGGATACAAACACTGGCCAAATCTGGATTGACAATAATCGAGGTTATGTCAATATACATAATGCGAGGGGTGCATCCACTCCAGTACCGGGGGCGTCCCATGTGGCACTTCAATGGAGAGGACGATGCCACCCGCTGCGATCGGAAAGGTCCGAACTCCGCCACTACCCTAGCGAAAATATTGTCCGATTTGTATAAAGGAGAAGAAGAGGAGTTCATCGGCATTAAGCCACGGGATGGATTTTCCATGTACAACCCCCAAGCTGGGTGAGCTGCTATCTTTTACTCAACTCTATTCCTTCCCGCATTCTTTCATCATGAATATTTACCTTGCTAATTCGTAGCAGGAACTGCGAAAAGCAGTGAGGGAGGTTCACAGCCTGCCTCCACAGCCAGAGGACCACAACCGGGCCCTCAACCCCGGACTTGAAGAAGATCTGGACGTATCTGTGGAGCTCGTCGACAGGATGTTTTACCAGGCAAGCTATGACGGTGCCTTGGTGGCCATCATAGCCAACTATCCCCGCCTACTCCCTGCATCATATGTAAGTAACACCGAAGTCCTAACTTCCGAGAAGGATCCCTTCTTTACGCCTTACCCACCACACACGTATTGCGCTTTATAGGGAAGGCCATCGGGGCGCCGTGCCGAATCCACGGCGACTCACCAACAAGGGGCACCCAAGCCAGGTAGGCTTAAAAAGAAGGTGGTCAGGACCGAGACGCCGTCGCAGAGTTATGATTTAAAACCTGCTCCGTGATTATCGTCTTTAAAATATAACAATGTCCATTGTCTCCTCGCAGAAAAAGCACCCGCCGGACTGTGTCCGGAGATCCTGCCGACCACGCCTCCACCAGCCAAACTCCAGAGCCGGACTCAAGGGCGGAGGCTAACGTGGGGACAACGCCAGACGGTCCTCTTACGAAGGATGCAGATAGAATTTCTGCTACAAATTTTGAAGTGGAGAGCGCTATGAATCATAGGCGACGACGGGCCGTACTCCGCGACCCTAATTTCTTCAAAGAGGCGTTCAATGCCTTCAACTCCGGAAACGCGTACATCTGAGATGCTCAAGGTGGGCTTGCTAGAGCCACAGACCAGTATTTATAGGATATACGGATAAGAAAAATCTAATAATTATGTATATCAGTAGCCCCTGAGACTTGAAACAATTGGCGCAACTGATTTAAGGATCATTGTATGCATAGGTTCTTACAGAGAAGAATACCCATTTGTCTCAAGAGCTGGAGGAGTGCAAAGCCCAGCTATGGGCCGCAGTTTCTGGAATGGAGGAATCCAAGAAGGCGTCGTCTGGTAATACTTGTCTCAAAGAATGTAATTACATGTACCAGTTAGTACTCGGCATGCTCGCAAATCTAATAATAGATTGTGCAGACAATCCCGGAGAGAATCCAGAGATCGTACCATAGGATGAGCAACATGCTCAATGACAGCTAGAGGCTAGCAAGCACGTGCTTACACGGGTTAGGCGAGAGAAAAACGATCTCCAGGATGCCAATACCCGGCTGAGCATTGAATTAGAAGATGTTCAGGCCCAGCTTGCTGACTCTGTGAAGGAGAATAAGAGGCTTCGATGCGGCATTTTTAGTAAGTTCTCGAATGAACCTTTATACAGTTCGGCGAAGAAACGGGCTAACAGAGTTATGTCTGTAGGTATGCTGACAGGTCGCCCCGAAGAGGAAATGCCTGGCTCCGCAGGCGATCTTCTGCAAGAACTTTTACAACTGCACAAACAAGTTCGGCAGGTGATGCTGGGTATTGCCTAGGCCTTGTGTCCATCCGCCTCCCTTCCAGGAGGCATGGGGGAGCTTGTGGAGATGCTCAAGGGAGCGCGGAGGTGCTTCTGATTATGGAAAATATCGGCCTGCCGACAAGGTGCGAGGGAAGCCTGGGCCATGGTAAAGACGTGGTACACCAAGGTTGATCCGAATCACATGGCCCAGGTCAGACCTGTAGGGTCAGATGGGAAAGAGATTCCCGTTAGTCTGGTATATGACTAGGTAGGATTAGCCGCAAAGTATTCCCAACAGGATTGTAGGCTAGACAGCCTGTTGGATGGTATAGAAGAAGAATTTAGCCAGTCTAAGTGACTGTGTACTTCAGTTGATATATTTTGTCCCTAGCCGGATTGTAAATCATTTGTCATGGCGGACCTTTTTGCTTCAACCTCCGGACCTGACAGTCTGGAGTGTATCCGAATACCCGCTCAGTTATGTAAACCGGGGTACGCGTGGAAACCAGGCGTAGGGGTCATAGTTGCTTGAACAGACAAGTATCCGGCTAGCTATGTTATATTACATTTTTTATCATAAGAAACATCTTCCAGAGAGAATAGTTTCGTTAAGGGTTCCTTTCCCTGGGTAAGCATGCATTAATGTGCATGTCCAAACTACGAACAGAGACACAAGATATGAAACATCTGGGGGTTTATATTGTAAATAGGTAAGAAACATCTTTTGTTCACCGACTGAATATTCCCTTAAGAACGCTAGCTTTCGGCTTCACCCAGTCTGAGGTACACGTCCGGCTGACCCGGCAGTAACAATTGCAGAGGTGCTCCCCTTATGCCCTAGCCGAACTAACGGGAACGTAGGGCATAAACACAGGAGCCAGGCAACCCAGCTTGGCCAAAACTTAAGTCATATCGATGCATATAATGGCGAAAAAAGGTACATATGCAAAAGTCACACATATGTAGTGGGCATAAAGCCCGAAAGATAATTATATTAAGATTCTATATAAGAAGCCCCAGGTATAATGAGCGCGCATAGCGCGTCAAGATTGTGTAGTCGAGTCACAATTGAAGCTTTTTAGGGCCATAAAAAAAGAAAGAAAGAAGATATAATTTTAAAAGAGCGGAGGTAAGGAGACGAGCACAGAGTTCGGCGCTAGGCATAGAATCTTCGGAGTCTGGCCGCGTTCCATGGGTTCGGCTCGAGTCGATTGTCTAATGCATCATGCAGGCGGTACGCTCCTCCAGTGAGAACTTTATCAATGATGAAGGGACCCTCCCACTTGGGCTTGAGCTTGTCCTTTTTCTTCTCTGGTAGGCGTAGAACGAGTTCACCAACATTATAAGTTTTGGCCCATATGTCTCTGCTTTGATACCTTCAAGCCTATTGCTGATAGAATGCGGAACAGGATTTTGCAACGTCGCGCTCCTCCTTCAGGGCATCTAGACTGTCCTGCCGATCAAGCTCGGCTTCTGTCTCTTCATACATGCACACTCGAGGTGGGTCATGAATGATATCGCAGGGCAATACCGCCTCTGTGCTGTACACCATGAAGAATGGTGTGTATCCGGTAGTGCGATTCGGCGTGGTCCACAGTCCCCATAGTATGGAGTCGACCTCCTCGACCCAGTGTGTATCTGATTCCTTCAGGGATCGCACTAGTCTGGGTTTGATGCCACTCATAATAAGACCATTTGCTCATTCGACTTGACCGTTTGTTTGGGGTGATAGACGGAGGCGTAATC
>NC_057810.1:459751822-459759135 GCF_018294505.1 Triticum aestivum | reverse complement strand
CGCCTCCGCCGCCGGTGAGCGCCGCCGCCGCCCAGACCTCGCCTCCCGAAGCCGCCTCACCTTTCCATCCCCGCCGCCGCGCCCCGAAGCCCGCAGCGCCTCGCCGCTGTTGCCTCCCTCGCCGCCGGCGAGCGCCGTCCTCCCCCGGCCCACTCTGTCTCCCTCGCGCCGCCGCCTCGATGCTCCGCCACCTCCGCATCGCCGGCGTCCTTCTCCGGCGCCTCCGCCGCCTGGAGAGATCGGGAGGAGCCCGATCCCGTCCGGTGGGCCGTTGACCGCACGCCGCCGGAGTGGGCCACCAAGTGGGTCGGCCTCGCCTCGGCCTGCCCAGTCCCGTCTCGGCCCCATCCCATCCGGCCTGCCTCGCCTCCTCTTTGATTTGGGCCGAAGCCCAGGGTGAGCAGCCCCTCTATTCCCAGCATGTGCGTCATATAGTCTTTTAGCGCTCATATGTTTTTTCCTGAGATATGACCAAGTCCCCAGTCTGTGTAATTTTCATGCCCTGTTCAACGCATCATATCTCTGCATCCGTAGCTCTGTTTTGTGCTTGTAATATGTCAAATTGTTCGTCTCAACAAGAACATCATTTCATTCCATTGCATCATATTCATTTGAGGTCATATAGATGCATGAATCATCGTTGCAAGAGTGTTTCATGATGTTATATGTTGTCTGCTAACAGAACGAGCTCTATTGTCATTTTTGCCATGATTGATGTGTGCATCCTATGAGGTTGATGTCTATATGTGTTTTGATCTACGCCATGTCTTCTTTACAGAGGTGCTTACCATGTATTTTTGTGATCAATGTGGTGACTAGAACAAGCATGCAAACTAGGCATCGTGATGTTGCTGATTTTAGTCCCTGTTCTGCTGTTATTTTGAAGCCATGTAAACTTGATGCTACAGAGAGATCCATGCATATTTTGAGATACTTCGGTAAGGGTGTTTTGAACATATAGTGGTTGTATATCCATTCATGCCCCTTCTTGCAATTATGGAGTAGTCTAGCATGTCATTTACGTGCTCTACTTTTGCTTCAAAATGTTTCATGGCAGATTGTTTACATGTTATTCAATTTTGCCAAGGTTGCTATAGTTGATCCTTGCATGCTATGGACTTGTTCTTGACTTGGTTTGTTTCACAAACATGCCCTCTTGATGATGCTATGCTTATCTTGTCATGCAATGACTTGTGGTGAGTGATTCAAGCTTGTTAAGTAGTGTACTTGATGTTGCTGTTTTGCTAGGCTGAATCTGTTATTTCGTGATGCTATATAAACATGTTGCTACTAATCATTCTATGCATAATCTGGAGATGTTCACTAAATGTGTTTTGTTCTACATGTCATGCTTTATCCATCCATGCCCCTGGTTGCATTTATAGCCTGCTGTAGCTTGTTCATATCTTGCTCCAAAGTTGCTTCATAATGTCGTTGTCAGCCTGTTAACATTAAGTTCAGTTGTTGCCATGTGTTTTCCTAGTGTTCCATGCACCCTATGGACTTGCTCTTGCCATTCTTAGCTTCACAAACATGTCTTCTTACTGTTGGTTGCCTTGCCACGCCATGTTTTGCTCTGTAGTGAGTTGCACAAGCTCATCTACATGCCTTCATAATTCTGTTTCTGCCATGTTTGAATCTGTATTATAACTTGCCATGTTTACGTGGGTGCCATCATATTGTCTGGTCCTTTTTGGCTCATGGTCAGTAAGGGACTTTTGATCTATGCTTTGAGTAGAATCATGCCATGTTTTGTTTTGCTATTATAAGTTCCTGTAACATGTTTTTTGATAGCTCTAAACATTGCATCCTGATGTTATTTTCTGCAAAGTCTGAATTGTTATAACTTGCAATCTTACCATGTGTGTTTGAGCATGTTCTAGTGATTTCTGGAGTTAGCTCAGTGTTCATGTTTTGTAATGCTTTACCTGTAAATCATGTCCATGCCTTTTGTTTTGATATTGTGGTGCTGTAGCATGTTGTTTTGATGCTTGCAATGTGCCTAGTTGTTGTTTTGGATAGATTATTGCTATAACTTGTTTCATGTGTGTGTGTTGAACCGTTGCTCCGTTTTGAGTGTGCTCTATATGAAACTTTCTTAGAATTGCATGTAGCTTCATATTATCATGTTGCATCCATGTTTTGAGGTGTTTGTTTGATGTTTGGGTACATTTTGCATCAATGCCATGTTTAACTTGTTTTGCTCATATCTTCTAGGCCGTAGCTCCGAATTAAGTGAACTTTATATGTAACTTGACTAGAATCTCGTGTAGATCATCTTGGTGCAGCTTAACTTGCTGTTTAACAACTTGAACATAAGGTTTATTCAGATCTGAACCAACTTCGAAATATGCATATGAGGACTTACCGGAATTGTTATATGTTGTTCCCGGCCTCATTTAAACTTGCCTTGATGTGTTGCTCTTGTTTGCATCATCTCTTGCCATGAGTAGCTTCATGTAGTCTTGTCTTGCATCATACTTGTTTGTGCATCATGCCTTGTTCATGTGTGGTGTGTTTACTATGTTGTGTGCTTCTTCTCGATAGTTCCCATATCGTTGCGATCGTGAGGATTCGTTCGTCTACACTTGGTTCATCTTCGTGGCTTCATCTTCTTCATGGACTCGTTCTTCTTCCTTGCGGGATTTCAGGCAAGATGACCGCTACCCTGGATCTCACTACTATCATTGCTATGCTAGTTGCTTCGTTTTATCGCTTTGCTGCGCTACCTATCACCTGTTTATCAAGCCATTCCATATTGCCATGAACCTCTAACCTTTGACACCTTTCCTATGCAAACCATTGTTTGGCTATGTTACCGCTTTTGCTCAGCCCCTCTTATAGTGTTGCTAGTTGCAGGTGAAGTTGAAGATTGCTCCATGGTGGACAGGATTTTTGTTGGGATATCACAATATCTCTTATATTATTCATGCATCTATATATTTGGTAAAGGGTGGAAGACTCGGCCTTTTGCCTGGTGTTTTGTTCCACTCTTGCCGCCCTAGTTTCCGTCATACCGGTGTTATGTTCCCGGATTTTGCGTTCCTTACGCAGTCGGGTGATTTATGGGACCCCCTTGACAGTTCGCTTTGAATAAAACTCCTCCAGCAAGGCCCAACCTTGGTTTTACCATTTGCCTCACCACCACCTACCCTTTCCCTTGGGTCGGCCAACCCAAGGGTCATATTTATTTTAGCCCCCCCCCGGGCCAGTGCTTGTCTAAGTGTTGGTCCGAACCGAGTAGACTGCGGGGCCACCTCGGGGCAACTCGAGGTCTGGTTTTATTCGTAGGATGTCTCATCCGGTGTGCCCTGAGAACGAGATATGTGCAGCTCCTATCGGGATTTGTCGGCGCATCAGGCGGCTTTGCTGGTCTTGTTTTAACATTGTCGAAATGTCTTGTAAGCCGGGATTCTGAGTGTGATCGGGTCTTCCTGGGAGAAGGTATATCCTTCATTGATCGCGAGAGCTTATCATGGGCTAAGTTGGGACACCCCTGCAGGGTATAATCTTTCGAAAGCCGTGCCTGCGGTTATAGGCAGATGGGAATTTGTTAATGTCCGGTTGTAGATAACTTGACACCAGATCCGAATTAAAACGCGTCAACCGCGTGTGTAGCCGTGATGGTCTCTTTTCGGCGGAGTCCGGGAAGTGAACACGGTTTCTGGGTTATGTTTGACGTAAGTAGGAGTTCAGGATCACTTCTTGATCATCGCTAGCTTCACGACCGTTCCTTTGCTTCTCTTCTCGCTCTTATTTGCGTACGTTAGCCACCATATATGCTTAGTCGCTGTTGCAACCTCACCACTTTACCCCCTTCCTTTCCCATTTAAGCTTTGCTAGTCTTGATACCCATGGTAATGGGATTGCTGAGTCCTCGTGGCTCACAGATTACTACAACAATAGTTGCAGGTACAGGTTTTGCGATGATCATGACGCGAGAGCGATGCTTGCTTGCGTTGAGTTCTTCTTCTGCTTCTTCGATCAGGGGATAGGTTCCAGGTCGGCAGCCTGGGCTAGCAGGGTGGATGTCATTTGAGTTTCTGTTTGTGTTTCATCCGTAGTCGGACGATTCTCTGATGTAAGATGATGTTGTATTCGGGTGGCATTGTATGCCTCTTGTATGTATCCCCATCTATTATGTAATGTTGATGTAATGATATCCACCTTGCAAAAGCGTTTCAATATGCGGGTCTATCCTTGGTGGGACCTTCGAGTTCCTTTTGGATAGGGTCACATATTGGGCGTGACAAGTTGGTATCAGAGCCTCGACCGACCCTAGGAGCCCCCTTGATTGATCGTGTAGTTTGGCTGTTGTTGAGTCTAGAAAAAAACTGTTTTTCGGAGTCTAGTTATATCGGAGAGTAGGAATTCTTTTTACTCCTCAGCCCCTTCGTCGCTCTGGAAAGGAATCTTGACGTAGGTGTTTTGGATTACTTCTCTTCCCCTTCAAATTTTTCTTTAGGTTCACGCAGTTGGTTTTCCGATCGTTGGTTCTCAGCTCTTTTGATCCGGTGCATTTCTCGTCCAGTTGGCTCGAGCCTCTTCATCTTTGCCAAGTTCAATCCTCAGCTGTTTTCTTTTCCCACCCGCCCTCCCTTCTTCTTCTCGGAACCGGAGTCCGTAATCGAGTATCCATCCTACTAGTGTGAAGTCTTTGCTTTCTTTCCTCAATAATTTAAACCAGTGTTTTCTCTTCAAGATATTCGTCGGTTCTCCCTTCCACGTGCCTTTGTTTTTCCCGCCCTCCCACCCTTTTCTTCCCGGAGTTTGACTCTCTCTCGACCATCTATTTCATTCTTGCAGAGCCTCTTCAATCTTTCGTAAATCATTTCAACCGGTGAATTCTCGTCTCAGTGGACATTCTTCATCTGTTTTTCTTTTCGGTGGATTCAATTCAAGTTGTTTTCGGGTGATCATATTCTTTTCCTCAGATCAAGTGTTTTCCCTACTCGTTCGCCTCTCGCTAGTTTATCCTTCCGGAGTGTTCAAGACATCTCAGGAGATTCGTCTGTGTTCGAATTAATTCGAGGTTGACACCTCATTCTAATATTTCAATTATTCCGGTGCATCATTTATCTGTTCTTCAATCCTTTCCAAAGGTGTTTTCTTTTAGTGGGCCCATAACCCACAGGTCTTTTCCCAGGATCTTACCTGACTCTTCTAATTTCCCCAGAGTTATTCTCAAATTCTTTTCGGAGTCTGACGTAAGAATGGATTCCATCAGTCAGATGCTTGTCCAAGATCATTTTCCAATCATTTCATTGTTGGCTCAACCTCTCTACGTTTCATTCTCCCGGTGTATCTCAGTAATTTTGGTGGTGTTTCTCGTCGTCATTTGAAGATCGAAGAAGAGTTTTCCTCTAAATCTTGTCGGTTCTCTTGAAGTTTCGTGGTTCTAGCTTCATGTTATCCTCGCGAATTATTCCATTTGTCAGATATTCTTTTCATCCATCCGGAGTATGTCAGAAGTTGTTTTCCTGTTTCTTTTCACCGAAGGCCATCAGTCCAGTTATCATTCTCTAATTATCCCGATGCTTCGTTCAAGTGTTCTTCAATCAGCTCGTAATCTCTTCGTTCTTGTGCATCTAAATCCCCTCAGGCATATTTGATCGTCCACTTCTTCCCGGTGATTTTTTCTCTTTCGTCAGTCATTTCCGAATTCTAACGGTGGTTCGCTCAAGATTCTTTTTCCTTGATTATCATTTTAATTCATTCATTCTTTCCAATCCTACCGGTGGTTCATGAAGACTTTCTCAAGTTTACGATATGTCACTTCTCAATCCTTTTCAAGAAGAATAAGTAGTATGCAAAATCCATTGCTCGTCATCAACTTATTTTGTTGAAGGATAAGCATACAATAAATCTTATTCTTATCTCATCCAAGTGAGTAATCCCTTCCTTCGGAGTTTGTTCTTGATGAATAAATTCTAGTTCCAAGTGTTTTCATCTTTTCTTTTTCCGGAGTTCTAATTTTCCTCAGCCATTTCGTCGGAACCTCCATCTAAATCATCGCAAGGCTTTAATCTTATTCTTTCATCCTTCAATTTCATCTCGTCATTCTTTTGTTACCGGAGTTCATGGTGGTTCTTCATGATTTAATTCATTTTTCAAGAGTTCATCAAGATTTTGTTGGTAGAGTTCAAGTATCTTTTCTTCTTGCATCTCAAAGTGCAATTAATTCTCCGTATTCTTTTGAATTGGAGTTTTGCATTTCTTTGTTCTTCTCAGATATTCAAATCCAATCAATCCTTCCTTCTAAGTTCTTTTCAATTCTTTCAATTCTTCCGGAGGCATTGTGTTGTTCATCTCGTCAAGTGTCATCCCATCTTGTGAAGTTCTTGTTCTATTCTTTCCATTTTCATTCGGAGTGCTGCCTAAATCCTTTCAGTCATATTTGTTTCTTATCTCGTTCTATCTGGAGTGATTTCATAGTCTATCCGATTCCGTGAGCTTTTGATTCTCGTCATTCTCGTTGTTCCCCTATTCTTCTCGAGTGCTCTCGATTCTTTGCTTCTTCTCTTCAGTTCTTGTTTCACCTCATCCCTTTTTCTCTTCCGTCTCGGTCCTAAGATCTCGGGACGAGATCTCTTGTTAGTGGAGGAGTGTTGTAACGCCCCGGATCTGATGCGCCAGGTGTCTGCCAGTTATTCGACGTCGTTGCCATGTCATTTGCTTGCGTGTTGCATTTTGCCATGTCATCATGTGCATTTCATTTTGCATACGTGTTCGTCTCATGCATCCGAGCATTTTCCCCGTTGTCCATTTTGCAATCCGGCACTCCTATGTCCTCCGGCGTCCCCCTCTTCTTTCTTTTCGTGAGTGGGTGTTAAACTTTCTCGGAATGACCCGAGCCTTGCCAAGCGGCCTTGGTATAGCACCGGTAGACCGCCTGTCAAGTTTCGTGCCATTTGGAGGTCGTTTGGTACTCCAACGATTAACCGGGTAACCGTAAAGCCCCTCTCTCTTTGCAGCCCAACACCCTTCCAAAGTGGCTCAAAACCCATCTAACTCCCCTCCATGCTCTCGGTCGTTCGATCACGATCGTGTGGGCGAAAACCGTGCCTCATTTGGACTCTCCTAGCTCCCTCTATCTATAAATAAGCCCCTCCCCCGAAATTCCCGCAGTCCAAACCCTAGCAAACTCCTCCCCGCGGCGCCGGACATGTCCATCCGCGCCAGACATGTCCGCCGGACATGTCGCTCCGACCAATCAGCCGCCGCCACGTCATCGCGCTGCCTCCCGCAGCCAATCCCACTGCGCCACCTCACTGCCGCCGACTCTCTCTCCTCTGCGCCCGCGCAGGCCCGGG
>NC_057810.1:459672551-459751572 GCF_018294505.1 Triticum aestivum | reverse complement strand
TCCGCCGCCTGCGAGCGCCGCCACTGCCCAGACCTCGCCTCCCGAAGCCGCCTCACCTTTCCATCCCCGCCGCCGTGCCCCGAAGCCCGCAGTTCCTCGCCGCCGTTGCCTCCCTCGCCGCCGGCGAGCGCCGTCGTCCCCCGGCCCGCTCTGTCTCCCTCGCGCCGCCGCCTCGATGCTCCGCCACCTCCGCGTCGCTGGCGTCCTTCTCCGGCGCCTCCGCCGCCTGGAGAGATCGGGAGGAGCCCGATCCCGTCCGGTGGGCCGTTGACCGCACACCGCCGGAGTGGGCCACCAAGTGGGCCGACCTCACCTCGGCCTGCCCAGTCCCGTCTCGGCCCCATCCCAGCCGGCCTGCCTCGCCTCCTCTTTGATTTGGGCCGAAGCCCAGGGTGATCAACCCCTCTATTCCCCGCATGTGCGTCATATAGTCTTTTAGCGCTCATATGTTTTTCCTGAGATATGACCAAGTCCCCAGTCTGTGTAATTTTCATGCCCTGTTCAGCGCATCATTTCTCTGCATACGTAGCTCCATTTTGTGCGTGTAATATGTCCAATTGTTCGTCTCAACGAGCACATAATTACATTCCATTGCATCATATTCGTTTGAAGTCATATAGATGCCTGAATCATCGTTGCAAGAGTACTTCATGATGTTATCTGCTGTCTGCTAACAGAACGAGCTCTTTTGTCATTTTTGCCATGATTGATGTGTGCATCCTATGAGGTTGATGTCTATATGTGTTTTGATCTATGCCATGTCTTATTTACATAGGTGCTTACCATGTATTTTTGTGATCAATGTGGTAACTAGCACAAGCATGCAAACTAGGCATCGTGATGTTGCTGATTTTAGTGCTTGTTCTGCTGTTATTTTGAAGCCATGTAAACTTGATGCTACAGAGAGATCCATGCATATTTTGAGATACTTCAGTAAGGGTGTTTTGAACATATGGTGGTTGTATATCCATTCATGCCCCTTCTTGCAATTATGGAGTAGTCTAGCATGTCATTTGCGTGCTCTACTTTTGCTTCAAAATGTTTCCTGGCAGATTGTTTACATGTTATTCAATTTTGCCAAGGTTGCTATAGTTGATCCTTGCATGCTATGGACTTGTTCTTGACTTGGTTTGTTTCACAAACATGCCCTCTTGATGATGCTATGCTTATCTTGTCATGCAATGACTTGTGGTGATTGATTCAAGCTTGTTAAGTAGTGTACTTGATTTTGCTATTTTGCTAGGCTGAATCTGTTATTTCATGATGCTATATAAACATGTTGCTACTAATCATTCTATGCATAATCTGGAGATGTTCACTAAATGTGTTTTGTTCTACATGTCATGCTTTATACATCCATGCCCCTGGTTGCATTTATAGCCTTCTATAGCTTGTTCATATCTTGCTCCAAAGTTGCTTCATAATGTCGCTGTCAGCCTGTTAACATTAAGTTCAGTTGTTGCCATGTGTTTTCCTAGTGTTCCATGCACCCTATGGACTTGCTCTTGCCATTCTTAGCTTCACAAACATGTCTTCTTACTGTTGGTTGCCTTGCCATGCCATGTTTTGCTCTGTAGTGAGTTGCACAAGCTCATCTACATGCCTTCATAATTTTGTTTCTGCCATGTTTGAATCTGTATTATAACTTGCCATGTTTACGTGGGTGCCATCATATTGTCTGGTCCTTTTTGGCTCATGGTCAGTAAGGGACTTTTGATCTATGCTTTGAGTAGAATCATGCCATGTTTTGTTTTGCTATTATAAGTTCCTGTAACATGTTTTTTGATAGCTCTAAACATTGCATCCTGATGTTATTTTCTGCAAAGTCTGAATTGTTATAACTTGCAATCTTACCATGTGTGTTTGAGCATGTTCTAGTGATTTCTGGAGTTAGCTCAGTGTTCATGTTTTGTAATGCTTTACTTTTAAATCATGTCCATGCATTTTGTTTTCATATTGTGGTGTTGTAGCATGTTGTTTTGATGCTTGCAATATGCCTAGTTGCTATTTTGGACAGATTATTGCTATAACTTGTTTCATGTGTGTGTGTTGAACCGTTGCTCCGTTTTGAGTGTGCTCTATATGAAACTTGATTAGAATTGCATGTAGCTTCATATTATCATGTTGCATCAATGTTTTGAGGTGTTTGTTTGATGTTTGGGTGCATTTTGCATCAATGCCATGTTTAACTTGTTTTGCTCATATCTTCTAGGTCGTAGCTCCGAATTAAGTGAACTTTATATGTAACTTGACTAGAATCTCGTGTAGATCATCTTGGTGTAGCTTAACTTGCTGTTTAACAACTTGAACATAAGGTTTATTCAGATCTGGACCAACTTCGAAATATGCATATGAGGACTTACCGGAATTGTTATATGTTGTTCCCGGCCTCATTTAAACTTGCCTTGATGTGTTGCTCTTGTTTGCATCATCTCTTGCCATGAGTAGCTTCATGTAGTCTTGTCTTGCATCATACTTGTTTGTGCATCATGCCTTGTTCATGTGTGGTGTGTTTACTATGTTGTGTGCTTCTTCTCGATAGTTCCCGTATCGTTGCGATCGTGAGGATTCGTTCGTCTACGCTTGGTTCGTCTTCGTGGCTTCATCTTCGTCATGGACTCGTTCTTCTTCCTTGTGGGATTTCAGGCAAGATGACCGCTACCCTGGATCTCACTACTATCATTGCTATGCTAGTTGCTTTGTTCTATCGCTTTGCTGCGCTACCTATCACCTGTTTATCAAGCCATCCCATATTGCCATGAACCTCTAACCTTTGACACCTTTCCTATGCAAACCGTTGTTGAGCTATGTTACCGCTCTTGCTCAGCCCCTCTTATAGTGTTGCTAGTTGCAGGTGAAGTTGAAGATTGCTCCATGGTGGACAGGATTTTTGTTGGGATATCACAATATCTCTTATATTATTAATGCATCTATATATTTGCTAAAGGGTGGAAGACTCGGCCTTTTGCCTAGTGTTTTGTTCCACTCTTGCCGCCCTAGTTTCCGTCATACTGGTGTTATGTTCTCGGATTTTGCATTCCTTACGTGGTCGGATGATTTATGGGACCCCCTTGACAGTTCGCTTTGAATAAAAGTCCTCCAGCAAGGCCCAACCTTGGTTTTACCATTTGCCTCACCACCACCTACCCTTTCCCTTGGGTCGGCCAACCCAAGGGTCATCTTTATTTTAGCCCCCCCGGGCCAGTGCTTGTCTTAGTGTTGGTCCGAACCGAGTAGACTGCGGGGCCACCTCGGGGCAACTCGAGGTCTGGTTTTACTCGTAGGATGTCTCATCCCGTGTGCCCTGAGAACAAGATATGTGCAGCTCCTATCGGGATTTGTCGACGCATCGGGCGGCTTTGCTGGTCTTGTTTTAACATTGTCGAAATGTCTTGTAAACCGGGATTCCGAGTCTGATCGGGTCTTCCTGGGAGAAGGTATATCCTTCGTTGATCGCGAGAGCTTATCATGGGCTAAGTTGGGACACCCCTGCAGGGTATAATCTTTCGAAAGTCGTGCCTGCGGTTATAGGCAGATGGGAATTTGTTAATGTCCGGTTGTAGATAACTTGACACCAGATCCGAATTAAAATGCATCAACCGTGTGTGTAGCCGTGATGGTCTCTTTTCGGCGGAGTCCGGGAAGTGAACACGGTTTCTGGGTTATGTTTGACGTAAGTAGGAGTTCAGGATCACTTCTTGATCATTGCTAGCTTCACGACCGTTCCTTTGCTTCTCTTCTCGCTCTTATTTGCGTATGTTAGCCACCATATATGCTTAGTCGCTGCTGCAACCTCACCACTTTACCCCCTTCCTTTCCCATTTAAGCTTTGCTAGTCTTGATACCCATGGTAATGGGGTTGCTGAGTCCTCGTGGCTCACAGATTACTACAACAACAGTTGCAGGTACAGCTTTTGCGATGATCATGACATGAGAGCGATGCTTGCTTGCGTTGAGTTCTTCTTCTGCTTCTTCGATCAGGGGATAGGTTCCAGGTCGGCAGCGTGGGCTAGCAGGGTGGATGTCGTTTGAGTTTCTGTTTGTGTTTCATCCATAGTCGAATGATGCTCTGATGTAAGATGATGTTGTATTCGTGTGGCATTGTATGCCTCTTGTATGTATCCCCATCTATTATGTAATGTTGATGTAATGATATCCACCTTGCAAAAGCGTTTCAATATGTGGGTCTATCCTTGGTGGGACCTTCGAGTTCCTTTTGGATAGGGTCGCATATTGGGCGTGACAGTGTTCCGGGTGGCGTGAGTTGCGAAACTTTTCCGCATTGTTTCAAATGTAAACCAAACTCGTAACCCAAATATTCTCCTCCACGATCAGATCGTAGAAATTTTTATTTTCTTGTTACGATGATTTTCCACTTCACTCTGAAATTCTTTGAACTTTTCAAATGTTTCAGACTTGTGTTTCATCAAGTAGATATACTCATATCTGCTCAAATCATCTGTGAAGGTGAGAAAATAACGATACCCGCCGTGAGCCTCAATATTCATTGGACCACATACATCAGTATGTATGATTTCCAATAAATCAGTTGCTTGCTCCATAGTTCCGGAGAACGGCGTTTTAGTCATCTTGCCCATGAGGCACGGTTCGCAAGTACCAAGTGATTCATAATCAAGTGATTCCAAAATTCCATCAGTATGGAGTTTCTTCATGCGCTTTATACTGATATGACCTAAACGGTAGTGCCACAAATAAGTTGCACTATCATTATTAACTCTGCATCTTTTGGCTTCAACATTATGAATATGTGTATCACTACTATCGAGATTTAATAAAAATAGACCACTCTGTAAGTGTGCATGACCATAAAAGATGTTACTCATATAAATAGAACAACCATTATTCTCTGATTTAAATGAATAACCGTCTCGCATCAAACAAGATCCAGATATAATGTTCATGCTCAACGCTGTCACAAAATAACAATTATTTAGGTCTAAAACTAATCCCGATGGTAGATGTAGAGGTAGCGTGCCGACCGCGATCACATCGACTTTGGAACCATTTCCCACGCGCATCGTCACCTCGTCCTTAGCCAATCTTCGCCTATTCCGTAGTCCCTGTTTCGAGTTGCAAATATTAGCAACAGAACCAGTATCAAATACCCAGGTGCTACTGCGAGCATTAGTAAGGTATACATCAATAACATGTATATCACATATACCTTTGTTCACTTTGCCATCCTTCTTATCCGCCAAATACTTGGGGCAGTTCCGCTTCCAGTGTCCAGTCTGCTTGCAGTAGAAGCACTCAGTCTCAGGCTTAGGTCCAGACTTGGGTTTCTTCTCTTGAGCAGCAACTTGTTTGTTGTTCTTCTTGAAGTTCCCCTTCTTCTTCCCTTTGCCCTTTTTTCTTGAAACTAGTGGTCTTATTGACCATCAACACTTGATGCTCCTTCTTGATTTCTACCTCCGCAGCCTTTAGCATTGCGAAGAGCTCGGGAATAGTCTTGTCCATCCCTTGCATATTATAGTTCATCACGAAGCTCTTGTAGCTTGGCGGCAGTAATTGAAGAATTCTGTCAATGACACTATAATCAGGAAGATTAACTCCCAGTTGAATCAAGTGATTATTATACCCAGAATTTTGAGTATGTGTTCACTGACAGAACTACTCTCCTCCATCTTACAGCTATAGAACTTATTGGAGACTTCATATCTCTCAATCCGGGCATTTGCTTGAAATATTAACTTCAACTCCTGGAACATTTCATATGCTCCATGACGTTCAAAGCGTTGTTGAAGACCCGGTTCCAAACCATAAAGCATGGCACACTGAACTATCGAGTAGTCATCAGCTTTGCTCTGCCAGACGTTCTTAACGTCGTCAGTTGCATCTGTAGCAGGCCTGGCACCCAGCAGTGCTTCCAGGACGTAATTCTTCTGTGCAGCAATGAGGATAATCCTCAGGTTACGGACCCAGTCCGTGTAATTGCTACCATCATCTTTCAACTTAGCTTTCTCAAGGAATGCATTAAAATTCAACGGAACAACAGCACGAGCCATCTATCTACATCAAACATAGACAAGCAAAATACTATCAGGTACTAAGTTCATGATAAATTTAAGTTCAATTAATCACATTACTTAAGAACTCCCACTTAGACAGACATCTCTCTAGTCATCTAAGTGATCACGTGATCCAAATCAACTAAACCATGTCCGATCATCACATGAGATGGAGTAGTTTCAATGGTGAACATCACTATGTTGATCATATCAACTATATGATTCACGTTCGACCTTTCGGTCTCCGTGTTTCGAGTCCATATCTGTATATGCTAGGCTCGTCAAGTTTAAACCTGAGTATTTTGCGTGTGCAAATGTTTTGCACCCGTTGTATTTGAACGTAGAGCCTATCACACCCGATCATCACGTGGTGTCTCAGCACGAAGAACTTTCACAACGGTGCATACTCAGGGAGAACACTTCTTGATAATTTAGTGAGAGATCATCTTAAAATGCTACCGTCAATCAAAGCAAGATAAGATGCATAAAGGATAAACATCACATGCAATCAATATAAGTGATATGATATGTCCATCATCATCTTGTGCTTGTGATCTCCATCTCCGAAGCACCGTCGTGATCACCATCATCACCGGCGTGACACCTTGATCTCCATCGTAGCATCGTTGTCATTACGCCATCTATTGCTTCTACGACTATCGCTACCACTTAGTGATAAAGTAAAGCAATTACAGGGCGTTTGCATTTCATACAATAAAGCGACAACCATATGGCTCCTGCCAGTTGCCGATAACTTCGGTTACAAAACATGATCATCTCATACAATAAAATATAGCATCACATCTTCACCATATCACATCACAACATGCCCTGCAAAAACAAGTTAGACGTCCTCTACTTTGTTGTTCCAAATTTTACGTGGCTGCTACGGGCTGAGCAAGAACCGTTCTTACCTACGCATCAAAACCACAATAATAGTTCGTCAAGTTAGTGTTGTTTTAACCTTCGCAAGGACCAGGCGTAGCCACACTCGGTTCAACTAAAGTTGGAGAAACAGACACCCGCTAGTCACCTATGTGCAAAGCATGGCGGTAAAACCAGTCTCGCGTAAGCGTACGCGTAATGTTGGTCCGGGCCGCTTCATCCAACAATACCGCCGAACCAAAGTATGACATGCTGGTAAGCAGTATGACTTGTATCGCCCACAACTCACTTGTGTTCTACTCGTGCATATAACATCAACGCATAAAACCTAGGCTCGGATGCCACTGTTGGGGAACTTAGTAATTTAAAAAAAAATCCTATGCACACGCAAGATCATGGTGATGCATAGCAACGAGAGGGGAGAGTGTTGTCCATGTACCCTCGTAGACCAAAAGCAGAAGCATTATGACAACGAGGTTGATGTAGTCGTACGTCTTCATGATCCGACCGATCCAAGCACCGAACGTACGGCACCTCCAAGTTCAGCACACGTTCAGCTCGATGACGATCCCCGAACTCTGATCCAGCAGGGTCTCGGGGATGAGTTTCGTCAGCATGACGGCATGGTGACGATGATGATGTTCTACCGACGCAGGGCTTCGCCTAAGCACCGCTACGATATGACCGAGGTGGAATATGGTGGAGGGGGGCACCGCACACGGCTAAGGAACGATCACGAAGATCAACTTGTGTGTCTAGAGGTGCCCCCCTCCTCCGTATATAAAGGGGGGAGGAGGAGGGGGCCGGCCAAGGGGGTGGCGCGCCCTAGGAGGGGGAAACCTACTCCAAGTAGGTTTGCCCCTCCCTTTCCTAGTCCAAGAAGGAGGGGGAAGGAAGGAGTGCGAGAGGGGAAAGGCAAGGGGGCACCGCCCCTCCCCCCTTCCTTGTCCTATTCGGACTCAAGGGGAGGGGGGCGCCTCTTGCCCTCGCCGGCCCCTCTCTCTCTCCACTAGGGCCCAACAAGGCCCATAGTTCCCGGGGGGGTTCCCCCTCCGGCACTCCGGTTTTCTCCGAAATCACCCGGAACACTTCCGGTTTCCGAATATAGTCATCCAATATATCAATCTTTATGTCTCGACCATTTCGAGACTCCTTGTCATGTCCCTGATCACATTCGGGACTCCCAACAACCTTCGGTACATCAAAACTTATAAACTCATAATAAAACGGTCATCGTAACGTTAAGCGTGCGGACCCTACGGGTTCGAGAACTATGTAGACATGACCTAGAACTGTTTCCGGTCAATAACCAATAGCGGAACCTGGATGCTCATGTTGGCTCCTACATATTCTACAAAGATCTTTATCGGTCAAACCGTATAACAACATACGTTGTTCCCTTTGTCATTGGTATGTTACTTGCCCGAGATTCGATCGTCGGTATCCAATACATAGTTCAATATCATTACCGGCAAATCTCTTTACTCGTTATGTAATGCATCATTCTGTAACCAACTCATTGGCCACATTGCTTGCAAGGCTCATAGTGATGTGCATTACCGAGAGGGCCCAGAGATACCTCACCGACAATCGGAGTGACAAAACCTAATCTCGAAATACGCCAACTCAACATGTACCTTTGGAGACACCTATAGAGCTCCTTTATAATCACCCAGTTACGTTGTGATGTTTGGTAGCACACAAAGTGTTCCTCCGGTAAACGGGAGTTGCATAATCTCATAGTTGTAGGAACTTTGTATAAGTCATGAAGAAAGCAATAGCAACATACTAAACGATCAAGTGTTAGGCTAACGGAATGGGTCAAGTCAATCACATCATTCTTCTAATGATGTGATCCCATTAATCAAATGACAACACATGTCTATGGTTAGGAAACATAACCATCTTTGATTAATCAGCTAGTCAAGTAGAGGCACACTAGTGACATTATGTTTGTCTATGTACTCACACATGTATTATGTTTCCGGTTAATACAATTCTAGCATGAATAATAAACATTTATCATGATATGAGGAAATAAATAATAACTTTATTATTGCCTCTAGGGCATATTTCCTTCACTAGCTACTAACTATGGACCCGTAGGTCTACAATGAACTACTCACGCATCATCGGAGAGGTGCCAATGAGGATGATGAACCCCTCTGTGATGGTGTCTAGATTCGATCTGTGGTTTCTGGAACTTGCAGCGGCTGGAATTGAGTTTCTTCGACTCCCCTAGGGTTTCTGGAATATTGCGGTATTTATAGAGCAAAGAGGCAGTGAGGGAGGCCACCGAGGTGGGCACAACCCACCTAGGCGCGTGCTACGTCTTGAGCTAGCGTTGGTTTTCCCCGAAGAGGAGAGGGTGATGCAACAAGTGTAGCGTAAGTATTTCCCTCAGTTTTGAGAACCAAGGTATCAATCTAGTAGAAGGCTTCTCAAAAGTCCCACGCACCTACACAAACGAACTGAGAACTCGCAACCAACGCAATAAAGGGGTTGTCAATCCCTTCACGGCCACTTACGAAAGTGAGATCTAATAGAGATAGTAATATATTTTTGGTATATTGATGCAAAAAGTAAAGATGCAAATAAAAGTAAATTGAAAGCAAATATGATAAGAATAGACCCGGGGGCCATAGGTTTCACTAAAGGCTTCTCTCGAGATAGCATAAGTATTACGGTGGGTGAACAAATTACTGTCGAGCAATTGATAGAAAAGCGCATAGTTATGAGATTATCTAGGCATGATCATGTATATAGGCATCACGTCCATAACAAGTAGACCGACTCCTGCCTGCATCTACTACTATTACTCCACACATCGACCGACTCCTGCCTGCATCTAGAGTATTAAGTTCATAAGAACAGAGTAACACATTAAGCAAGATGACATGATGTAGAGGGATAAACTCATGCAATATGGTATAAACCCCATCTTGTTATCCTCGATGGCAACAATACAATACGTGTCTTGCAACCCTTTCTGTCACTTGGTAAGAACACTGCAAGATTGAACCCAAAGCTAAACACTTCTCCCATGGCAAGAAAGACCAATCTAGTAGGCCAAACCAAACTGATAATTCGAAGAGACTTGCAAAGATAACTCAATCATACATAAAAGAATTCAGAGAAGATTCAAATATTATTAATAGATAAACTTGATCATAAACCCACAATTCATCGGATCTCGACAAACACACCGCAAAAAGAGATTACATCGAATAGATCTCCACAAGAGAGGGGGAGAACATTGTATTGAGATCCAAAAAGAGAGAAGAAGCCATCTAGCTAATAACTATGGACCCGTAGGTCTGTGGTAAACTACTCACAACTCATTGGAGGGGCAAGGATGTTGATGTAGAAGCCCTCCGTGGTCGATTCCCCCTCCGGTAGAGTGCCAGCGAAGGCTCCAAGATGGGATCTCGCGGATACAGAAGGTTACGGTGGTGGAAATTGTGTTTCGTGGTGCTCCTGGATGTTTTCAGGGTCCGTAGGTATATATAGGAGGAAGAAGTACGTCGGTGGCCGCCCGAGGGGCCCACGAGATCGGGGGCGCGCCATACAGGGGGGGCCTATCTCGTGGGGTCCTCGGGAGCTTCTTGACTTGCACTCCAAGCTCTCCGGATCACGTTCGTTCCAAAAATCACGCTCCCGAAGGTTTCATTCCGTTTGGACTCCGTTTGATATTCCTTTTCTTCGAAATACTGAAATAGACAAAAAAACATCAATACGGGTTGGGCCTCCGGTTAATAGGTTAGTCCCAAAAATGATATAAATGTGTAAAATAAAGCCCATAAACATCCAAAAGGGGTAATATAATAGCATGGAACAATCAAAAATTATAGATACGTTGGAGACGTATCAGCGCGCCCTGGTGGGTTGTGCTCCCCTCGAAGCACCCCTCAGCTACTTTCTTGGCCCATCGTGTGTCTTCTGGTCCAGAAAAAATCGCCAAAAAGTTTTGCTGCGTTTGGACTCTGTTTGGTATTGATTTCCTATGAAGTAAAAAACAAGCAAAATACAGCAACTGGCATTGGACGCTATGTCAATAGGTTAGTCCCAGAAAATGATACAAAGTTGCTATAAAATGATTATAAAACATCCAAGAATGGTAATATAACAACATGGAACAATAAAAAATCATAGATAAATTGGAGACATATCAACATCCCCAAGCTTAATTCCTGCTCGTCCTCGAGTAGGTAAATGATAAAAGCCGAATTTTTGATGCGGATTGCTGCCTAACATGTTCATCACATAATATTTCCTTTGTAGCATGGACAACTGGACTTTTATATGGTTCAAAGCAACAGTCTAGTTTTGACATGAAGATTTCAATACTCAAGCATATCAACAAGCAACCATGTCTTTCAAAATATCAACACTAAAGCAAGTTGTCCCTAGCCCATTATGCTCAATCACTGATCCATGCATGAAACACACTCGCATATTAGCTACAACCAATGCTCAAGTACGATCATAGTGGCCCTTAGTTGGTGCTTTCTAAGAGAATATGGAGACTCAAGTAAAAATAAAAATTGCATAAAGTAAAAAGAACGGACCTTCGCAGAGGGAAGTAGGGATTTGTAGAGGTGCCAGAGCTCAAAGCAAAAAAAAGTAGAGATAAAAACATTTTGGGTGGCATGCTTTTCCTGTCAATAAAAATGATCGCGTAGTTCCCAATACTTTCCATGCTAGATATATCATAGGCGTTTCCCAATAGAAAACAAAGTTTATTCCTTTTTCCACCATACTTTCACATTCCACGGCTAACTGAATCCATGGAGTGCCGTCCATACTAACGCTTCCCAAGGAATTTATTATTTGACAACATAAAGTAAATTCATTTTTCATTTCGGGACTGGGCATCCCTAATACCTTTGTCGTACTCTCGTGCAATGACAAGTGAATAAACACTCATCTTGAGAATAACACATCTAGCATGGAAAAATACCATCCACCCCCTACCGTTTCATGAGCGGTAAGAGCACACAAAAGAGAAATTTATTTTGAAAATTAGAGATGGCACATACAAATTTTCTTAGAACGGCAAAATAATACCGCATATAGGTAGGTATAGTGGACTCATGTGGCAAAACTAGTTTAAGGATTTTGGATGCATAAGTAGTGGTCATACTTAGTGCAAATGAAGGCTAGCAAAAGATTGAGAAGCATCCAACCAAGAAACGAAAAATCTCATAAGCGAGCATTAAGCATAACTAACACCGAATAATGCACCACAAGTAGGATGTAATTTCATTGCAAAACTATTTGAATCACAAACCTTAACACCGATATTCTTACTAAAGCATAATTACTCATCAACATGACTCGCATATTATATCAACATATCGCAAAACTATTACAAGGAATCAAGTTTAATTTCTCCAATGATCTTCATGAAAGTTTTTATTATATCCCTCTTGAATATCTATCACTTTGGGACTAATTTCATATGTTGCTTTTATAGCTCAAACAAATCTAAGTGAAGAACATGAGCATACAATTTTTCTTCTCTCAGAATAATTTAAGTGAAGCAAGAGATAATTTCTTAAAAAATTTACTAACTCTCAAATAAATCTAAGTGAAGCATGAGAGCATTTCTTCAAAAATGCTAAAGCGCACCATGCTCAAAAAGATATAAGTGAAGCACTAGAGCAATTCCAAAGCTCAAAAAGATTTAAGTGAAGCATAGAGAGCAATTCTAAGAAGTCATAGCATAATTTTGGCTCTCTCAAATAGGTGTGTCCAGCAAGGATACATGACTTAGATTAAAAAGCAAAACAAGCAAAGACTCATATCATAAAAGACGCTCCAAGTAAAACTCATGATATGTGACGAATAAAAATATAGCTCCAAGTAAAATGTCGATGGTCGTTAGAAGAAAGAGGGGATGCCACTCGGGCATCCCCAAGATTAGTTGCTTGCTTCTCTTTTAGATAATATCTTGGGATGCCATGGGCATCCCCAAGCTTAGACTCTTCTTACTCCTTATTCCTTCATCCATCGTGATCTCACGCAAAACTTGAAAACTTCAATCACACAAAACTCAACAAAACCTTTGTGAGATCCGTTAGTATAACAAAGCAAATTACTACTATAAGTACTATTGCAAACCCATTCATATTTTATTTTTGCATTATATATAATGTATTAAAACTTTTCTATAGCTTATACCCTCCAATACAAACCATAGATTCATCGAAATAAGCACACAATGCAAAGAAAACAGAATCTGTCAAAAACAGAACAGTCTGTAGCAATCTGAATACTTCGAATACTTCGGTAACTCCAAAAATTCTGAAAAATTAGGACAACGTGGGAAATTTGTATATCACTATTGTGTAAAAATTTCAAAGCAAAATCACGTTTCTGTGATTTATGAAAATTGTTTTTCTGAGCACAAAAGTTTCTGTTTTTCAACAAGATCAAATCAACTGTCACCCAACATGATCCCAAAGGCTTTGCTTGGCACAAACACTAACTAAAACACAAAAAACACAATCATAATAGTAGCACAATCATGAAAACACTCAAGAACAGAAATAAAAAAGACAAAAATAAAATTCTATTCATTGGGTTGCCTCCCAACAAGCGCTATCGTTTTACACCCTTAGCTAGGCATAATGCAAAGATCTAAGTATTATCATCTTTGGCTTCCAGCTCTTCAATCACACAATCAGATTTATTTGAAGATTTAGCAAGTAGAATAGCAAAATTTCTAGGCATAAAATTGAGGAAATCGTTCTTATTATTAGGGTCTCTTATAACTTCAACAAAATCCAGGTGAATACTAATCATTTTAAGATCTTCTTTATTATTACTACTAGAAGTTGCACCCTTGTTCTTATTGATTTGAGTACTCTTGCTAACTTTAATGGTTTTTTTTCAATAGTTTTAGTGGAAGCAAAAGCCATACTTATATTACTAAAGATCTCTTCCAATTTATCGATCCTAGACGGACTTTCTTCAACTCTTTCATGAATCATGGTTCCCTTTTCTTTTAACAACTTAAGAACTTCTCCTGCTTTTGACCCAATTTTACTAGAAAAATTATGCATCTTTTTATCCAAGTTCTCAAGATGTTCTTTAGTAATAATTTTCCTTTCAATAGCATCTAGCCTTTCCATAACATGCTCGAGAGTCAAAGTTGTTTCATTAACCATAAGAGGTGGTGATCCCACTAAATTTCCCATATCATTAAAAGCATCAACAGAGGGGCACATCAAGAAATTTCCACCAGTAATCATATCAAGGACGAATCTATATCAAGTGGTGATGCCCACATAAAACAATGAAGAAGAAGAACGGTGGATTGCTTACGGATAGATCTATTATGAGCATTGCAAATTGTATACCGAGCATCTTTTAAATTCTCCCCTCCCCTTTGCTTAGAGTTAAGAACCTCGTTCTCAGGGGTGCAGGTAATAGAAGAAGAGCTACCCATAACGGCAAAAAGTGAATAACAAGAGTGCACACAAAAAGTAGATCTGACAAGAAAACGACGAAAAAAAAGAGGGCAAATAAAACGACAAATTTTTGTGAAGTAGGGAGAGGAAAACGAGAGGCAAGTGGCAAATGATGTAAATTGCAAGGAGATGAGATTTGTGATTAGGAACCTGGTGGATGTTCATAATGTCTCCCCGGCAACGGCGCCAGAAATTCCTTTTGATGCGGCTTGAACTACGTCGGTATTGCCCCAAAGAGGAAGGGATGATGCAGCACAGCTACGGTAGGTATTTCCTTCAGTGATGAGTGAAACGTCTGCAATGCATCTATAATGTTTGATTGTTCCATGCTGTTATATTGTTATTCTTGGATGTTTTACAATCAATTCATATCATTTTTTGGTACTAACCTATTGAAATAGTGCCAAGTGTCAGTTGTTGTTTTCTACTAGTTTTTTATATCGCAGGAAATCAATACCAAACGGAGTCCAAACGCAATGAAACTTTTTGTGGATTTTTTCTGGACCAGAACACACAAGATGGGCCGAAGAAGTGCCAGAGGGGTGCCCCGAGGGGGCACAACCCACCAGGGCGCGCCTGGGGGCCTAGGCGCGCCCAGGTGGGTTATGCCCACCTCGGTGTCCTCCCGTGCCGCCACTTTGCTCTATAAATACCCCGATATTCCAGAAACCCTAGAAGAGTCGACAAAAATCAATTCCAGTCATGACAAGTTCCAGAACCACCAGATCGAATCTAGACACCATCAGAGAGGGGTTCATCATCATCATTTGTGCCTCTCTGATGATGCATGAGAAGTTCATTGTAGACCTACGGGTCCGTAGTTAGTAGCTAGATGGCTTCCTCTCTCTCGTTTGATTCTCAATACAATGGTCTCTTAGAGATCCATATGATGTAACTCTTTTTGCGGTGTGTTTGTTGGGATCCGATGAACTTTGAGTTTATGAACATATCTATGTTTTTATCCATGATAGTTATTTGAGTCTTCTTTGATCTCTTATATGCATGATTGCTTATAGCCTCGTATTTCTTATCCGATATTTGGTTTTTTTGGCCAACTTGATTTTTTTTATCTTGCAATGGGAAGAGGTGCTTTGTGATGGGTTCGATCTTACGGTGCTTGATCCTAGTGACAGAAGGGGAACCGAGACGTATGTATCATTGCTATTAAGGATAACAATATGGGGTATATTTCTACATAAATATATCTTGTCTACATCATGTCATTGTTCTTATTGCATTACTCCATTTTTCCATGAACTTAATACACTAGATGCACGCTGGATAGAGGTCAATGTGTGCAGTAATAGTAGTAGATGCAGGCAGGAGTCAGTCTACTAATCTTGGACGTGATGCCTATATAATGATCATTGCCTGGATATCGTCATGAGTATTTGAAGTTCTATCAATTGCCCAACAATAATTTCTTTATCCACCGTTTGCTATTTTTCTCGAGAGAAGCCACTAGTGAAATCTACGCCCCCGAGGTTTCTTCTTTAATATATTTGCCTTCACGGTCTATTTTCATTTGCTTTTATTTTCACATCTATTAAACCAAAAATACGAAAATACCTTGCTACAATTTTTAGTTATTTATTTTATGTCGCGTTCCCACGAGAACTATTTATCCAATCTACTGCAATTTTATCTATGTTTACACCCGTGAGGGATTCACAACCCCTCTTACGCCGGGTTGCAGGTATTTGTTCTTTGTGTGCAAGAGCTATTTACGTGGTGTTGCTTGGTTCTCCTAGTGGTTCGATAACCTTGATCTCATCACTGAGGGAAATACCTACTGTTGATGTGCTGCATCATCACTTCCTCTTTGGGGAAATACCAACGTAGTTCAAGCAAACATCAACGAAACCAAGGTTATTGAACCAGTAGGAGAACCACGGAACACCACGTAAACAGTTTCTGCACACAAAGAACAAATACTTGCAACCCAACGTAAGAGAGGGGTTGTCAATCCCCCACAGGTAAAAGGATAGGTAATATTGTAGTAAATTGGATAAATAGATCTCGCGGGAATGCAAGATAAAATAAATAAATAAATAAAAATTGCATCAAGGTATTTTTGTGTTTTTGGATTAATAGATCTGAAATAAAAGCAAATAAAAATAGATCTTGAAGGCAAATATAATAAAGAAGAGAACCGGGGGCCGTAGATTTCACTAGTGGCTTCTCTCGAGAAAAATAGCATATGGTGGGTAAACAAATTACTGTTGGGCAATTGGTAGAAATTCAAATAATCATGATGATATCTAGGCAATGCTCATTATATAGGCATCACGTCCAAGATTAGTAGAACGACTCCTGCCTGCATCTACTACTATTACTCCACACATTGACCGCTATCCAGCATGTATCTAGTGTATTAAGTTCATGGGAAAATGGAGTAATGCAATAAGAACGATGACCTTATGTAGACAAGATCTATTTATGTAGAAATAGACCCCATCTTGTTATCCTTAATGGCAACGATACACACATGTCGGTTCCCCTTCTGTCACTGGGATCAAGCTCCGTAAGATCGAACCCATCACAAAGCACCTCTTCCTATGGCAAGAAAAATTGATCTAGTTGGCCTAAATAAACCAAATATTCGAAGAATAAATACGAGGCTATAAGTAATCATGCATATAAGAGATGAAAAGACACAAATAACATTCATGGATAAAAACATAGATCTGATCATAAACTCAAAGTTCATCGGATCTCAACAAACACACTGCAAAAAGAGTTACATCAAATAGATCTCCAAGAGACCATTGTATTGAGAATCAAAAGAGAGAGGAAGCCATCTAGCTACTAACTACAGACTCGTAGGTCTATAATGAGCTACTCACGCATCATCGGAGAGGCACCAATGAGGATGATGAACCCCTCCGTGATGGTGTCTAGATTGGGCCTGTGGTTTCTAGAACTTGCGCAGCTGGAATTGATTTTCGTCGACTCCCCTAGGGTTTCTGGAATACTGGGGTATTTATTGAGCAAAGAGGCGGTGCGGGAGGCCACCGAGGTGAGCATAACCCACCTAGGCGCGCCCTGGTGGGTTGTGCTCCCCTCGGAGCCCCCTCAGGTACTTTCTTGGCCCATCGTGTGTCTTCTGTCCAGAAAAAATCACCAGAAAGTTTCACTATGTTTGGACATTATTTGGTATTGACTTCCTATGAAGTAAAAAACAAGCAAAAAACAACAACTAGCATTGGGCACTATGTCAATAGGTTTGTCCCAAAAAATGATATAAAGTTGCTATTAAATGATTGTAAAACATCCAAGAATGATAACATAACATCATGGAACAATCAAAAATTATAGATATGTTGGAGACGTATCAACGCACAGGGTGGCCGAGTGGTGAAGACATGCACAACCGAGTGGCAACACATGGGGCGGCCGAATGGTGAAGACATGCACAACCGAGTGGCGACGCGCGGGGCGGCCGAGTGGTGAAGACATGCACAACCAAGTGGTGATGTGCGGGGCGGCCGAGTGATGATGTGCGAGGTGGCCGAGCGAAGGACTACATGTCCAGCCAAGTGGTGATGCGCGGGGTGGCCGAGTGGCGACGCGCGGGGCGGCCGAGTGGTGAAGATGTGCACAACCGAGTGGCGACGCGTGGGGCGGCCGAGTGGTGAAGACATGCACAACCGAGTGGCGACGTGCGAGGCGGCTGAATGGTGAAGACGTGCACAAGGGAGTGGCGACGCGTGGGGCGGCCGAGTGGTGAAGACGTGCACAACCTAGTGGCGACGCGTAGGGCGGCCGAGTGGTGAAGACGTGCACAACCGAGTGGCGACGCGCGGGGCGGCCAAGTGGTGAAGACGTGCACAGCCGACTGGCGACACGCGGGGCGGCCAAGTGGTGAAGACGTGCACAGCCGAGTGGCGACGTGCGGGGCGGCCAAGTGGTGAAGACATGCACAACCGAGTGGCGACACACGGGGCGGTCGAGTGGTGAAGAAGTGCACAACCGAGTGGCGACGCGTGGCGCGGTCGAGTGGTGAAGACGTGCACAACCGAGTGGCGACACGCGGGGCGGTCGAGTGATGATGTGCAAGATGGTCGAGCGAAGGACTACGTGTCCAGCCAAGTGGTGATGCACGGGGTGGCCGAGTGACAACGCGTGGGGTAGCCAAATGGTGAAGACGTGCACAACCGAGTGGCAACGCGCGGGGCGGCCGAGTGGTGAATACGTGCACAACCGAGTGGCAACGCGCGGGGCGGTCGAGTGGTGAATACGTGCACAACCTAGTGGCGATGCACGAGGCGGACGAATTGTGAAGACATGCACAACCGAGTGGCGACGCGCGGGGTGACCCAATGGTGAAGACGTGCACAACCGAGTGGCGGCGCGGGGGGCGGTCGAATGGTAAAGACGTGCACAACCGAGTGGTGATGCGCGGGGCGGTTGAGTGGTGAATACGTGCACAACCGAGTGGTGATGCGCGGGGCGGCCGAGTGTGAAGACGTGCACAACCAAGCGGCGACGCGCGGGGCGGCCGAGTGGTGAAGACGTGCACAACCAAGCAGCGGCGCGCGGGGCGACCGAGTGGTGAAGACGTGCACAACCAAGCGGCAACGCGCGGGGCGGCCGAGTGGTGAAGACGTGCACAACCAAGTGGTGACGCGCATGGCGGCCGAGCGGTGAAGACGTGCACAACCGAGTGGCGACGCGCGGGGCGGCCGAGTGGTGAAAACGTGCACAACCTAGTGACGACGCGTGGGGGCAGCCGAGTGAAAGACTACGTGTCCAGCCAAGTGGCGACACATGGGGTGGCCGAGTGAAGGACTACATGTCCAGCCAAGAGGCGACACATGGGGTCGCCGAGTGAAGGACTACATGTGCAGCCAAGTGGCAAAAATGGTCCTCGAAGGAGTTAGCCAGATGCTTTCGAAGCTGATGTAGCGACAAGGTCGGTGTAGTGTGGTTGCAACGCAATAAGACCGACGTGACAATTGAGTCTGAGTAGGAACGACGTTGGCGCACAGAGTGTCTGAGTGATTATGAAAGTTTTCAAAGTTGTCGATCGAATGCACTTGTTGAAGTGAAGGATCTGACTGGTGATGAAGTACTCGACCACTCAGGAGAGTGTCATTCCGAATGAGCAGTAGCCCTCAAGTGCAGCGTAGCCCCCGAGCGTACTACAGGCTTCAACAATGGACATGTCGGAATACGAGAAATATAGTTTTTAATGGATAATTTGTAATTCATCAAGTCGGACTCGGGTAAATATGAGGAAAAGCTTCCGAGTGATGCTCGAAAGAGGCAAACTTGCAAAGGAGTGAAGTGTGCAGTTTAATTATAAAAGGGACTTATCCATCTCATGCTCAATGAGACAATAAGGGCTATGTCATTGACACGGTGAAGAGGACTCCACAGAGGGGTTGGCCAGACGTGTTTGAAATCAACAGAGTGGCAAGGTCGGTGTTGTGGTGCCCTAGGATGATACGGTGACCGAGACCGAGAAGCGATGAAGTTGGCGCACAAAGCCGTCGAGTGGTCGCATAACTTGTGTATGAAAAATAGCACAAGCCAACATAATAATTTCTCGTGAAAATTTGATGTGTGCTGAAATGATTTGTGTAAGTAACACCCGTAGACACCCGTTGGGTGTGCAAGGGGCTTGCTGGTTCAGAACCAACAAGAGTCTAGAAGAGTGAATGAATTGATCGTACTTGACGGAGTGAATGATCCAACTTGATGTGTTAGAGCGCCGGACTCAAATAAAAGGTAGAGTAGTGTTCCGACTGAGTTGCAGCCCCAGAGGACCAATGCAAACTTGAAATGAAGAACCATGGTGTTTGTGAATGACGTATGCATTAAAATGGAAGTTGGACTCGGGAGTCAAATAACGAGTACTAAGCAAGTATGTGAAAATAAGCAACGGAGCGTAGAGGCACACTCGGTGGCGTGGCCTCCGAGTGAATGTGATGTGTGAATTATGGGATACTCAGGAACGTGAAAATAACAGAATGTAGTGCATGTAGAATGACTTAGCTGTCTGAAGGCGCGCGAGTGTCCGAGTGTGTTCACCCGATGGTGATGCCTGGGGCAACCGACTGATGTAGATGTGTCTCACCGAGTGGCAACGCACGGGGCGGATGAGTGGTAAGGATGTGTTCAACCAATGGCGACGCACGGGGTGACCGAGTGGTGAGGACTAAAAGGTTCTCCGAATGATCGGATGTTGTTGATCGCCGAGCAAAACTTGGTGGCATTCATATGTCTCTCAGAAGAGATAGACTTGAGGTCCGAGTGTGGACATGCCATAAAAACACGAGTGACGATGCCGACGCGTGGTATGACTCTCCGGAGAGATGCCACTCCTTATCCGGGGGGAACGCCAACGCAGGCCATCTACGAGTCCAAGTTTATAAGGCATGCGCCTTGGACCCTAGTGGAAGGGCCAAGTTAACCCACGGACGGGCGTCAAGCTCATCTCATAGCAATCCTGAAGGTGACTTCAGTCAGATGTATTGCGTGTCGAGTGCACGGGTCCCCATGGAGGGTGGTCAGTCAGACTGACAGACGTCCTTTCAGAAAGGAATTGTGGGCAATCGATCGGATCAATTCGCCGCGGAAATTCTAGGTGAGGCCTAGCCCAACCAAGTGGCGACGCACGAGGCGGCTGATTTGGTGAGGACGTGTCCAACCAAGTGATGACGCGTGGGGCATCCGAGTTGTGAAAACGCATCCAGTGGAGTGACGACGCACTGGGCGTCCAAGTGATGTAGATTCATCCCATAGAGTGGCGATGCGTGGGGCGGCCAAGTGATGAAGATGTGTGGCGTGCAATGATGATGCACGGGGCATCCGAGTGATGAAGACGCATCCAACAGAGTGGTGACGCACGGGGCATTCGAGTGATGTCGACGCGTCCAACAGAGTGGCGACGCACGGGGCATCCGAGTGATGTAGATGCGTCCCACGGAGTGACGACGCACTGGGTGTCCGAGTGATGTAGACGTGTCCTGCAGAGTGGCGACACACGGGGCGTCCGAGTGATGTAGACACGTTTAGCGGAGTGGCGACACACTGGACCGCCGAGTGGGAAAGATGTCTAGTGTCGAGTGTCTGTCCGACTGTTGCAGTAGTTTGTTAACCGTCGGAGTGAACTGTAGTCTCGGTGAACCTGAACATGACAGAATGTCGGCGTCGGGGAGGATGGCGCACTCTATCCGTGCCAGGCTTGTGCCTCCTCTGCCGAGACCGTCGCCCAATGCCTGGGTCACACCGAGCTCGTGCTGCATCAGGTAGTTGATGCCGAAGGAGGAGGAGGAGCCGTATGTGGGGGCTCATAGATTTATTTGAGGCAATGTGGGGGCTCATAGATGGCGTTGTAGATGAGTCCGGACACGACGATGCGCAGATTCGATCGAAGGGCCAAAGGCCGATCTTTATTAGATAGGAAAGAGGGTAGAACCAAAAGCCATGAGGCTAGGCGATCTAGCGCCAATGGTTCACTCCAGCTTACAAAACAGGCACTCCAACCCCAGGTGAAGCAGAGCAAGGACATGAAACAAAGGACAGCCTCAAGAAGAGATGTCTGCAACACACCCAGTTGCCCTCCACACATCAATATAATCACGGATCAGGTTGAGGACTCTGTTGGTGGTGCTGGCCGTGTGCTGGAAAATTCTGGCATTCCGCTCCTTCCAGATCCTCCAACATTCTTGCCCGTGGCCATGTGTGGAGCCGCAGTCATCCGCGTCGCAGATGAGGTTGGAGATGATGACGGGGCAGACGGCGCCGATGGTCGTGCGTGGAGGCTCGACGACGGCATCGCGAACGAAGCCGGAGACGACGACGGGGTGGACGGCGCCAATGGTCGTCCGTGGAGGCTCGGCGATGGCCTCACACATGAAGTTGAAGACGACGAGGAGCTGAATGGTGCTGGTGGGTGCATGCTGAAGCCAACCATCCGAGTAACCTACACATTAGTTGTCCAGAGTGCAGAAATCATCTCAGGGCTAGCCGGTCGAGTGAACCTGTTCGTTAGTCGGTCGAGTAAAAAGGTGAATCGGTCGAGTGAACCACAGCTGGGCTGCGATCCGGTCGCCACGCCATTAGCTGAGTGGAATAAATGGTGAGTCGCTCGAGCCTGCAGGTTAGTACATCTGCGAATATTTTTTGGTGGACTAAAGTGTCCATGCATGGATGCTATTTTGCAAGGATTAAAGACCATGGATGGTCGTGCATGCATGCACAAACTAATCAATGTAGAAACCGAAAGGTAAGCAATTAAGCCATTAATTTGCGGGAAAAGCGGGGGCATCAATCACCATAATTAGGTAACAAAACTCTTGGCTGGTCGTAATGGCGAGTATCATGTACTAGTATCATGCATATGATACTAATGTATGATACTACATCTATAGTGTATAGTATCATATGTTAGTATTATACTGACTTTATTTATTGACATGCATGACACATAGTAGCACAACATTTAATACGATACGGTATCATGATATGATACTCAACCCTCTCTTTCTTCATTTAATCCTATGTCACCTCATCAAATTTGTCTAGTTGGCATGCATGATACTACTTATGATACTCCCATTACAACCAGCCTTAATGAAATGGTAACTGTCCCATGACATGCACTTGGGTTAGAAGGTTACCTTCTCTCCCGTGTAGACGATGCACATGAAACACGCGCAGGTGACGAGGCAGCGCGTGCCGTTGGAGATGTGAGAGAGGGCCGGCGAGCTGGCGAGCTCGTCACAAGGCGGCCAGCACGGCGCGGGGCCAGCGAGCTCGTCGCACGGCGACCAACATAGCGCGGGGCCGACTAGTGCGTCACGGGATGGGCGAGTATGGTGCAGGGCCGGCAAGTGCGTCGCCATGCGGGCGAGCGCGTCGCAGCATGTCACCGCTCTGGGAGTCGGACGGGATTGATCCCTTCGCATCTTCGTCCGCATGTGCGGCGACCATGTGTCGAAGAGCGGCAACGACATTCGCATACGACTCCAAAGACGACCCTGTTCTTGGCAAAGGCGATACGCATCATAAGTAAAATAGGGAATAGATCTAAGAATTGCTACAAACCGTTCACATCATGGTTCAATAGACGTCATGCCCCACGGTGGGCACCAACTGTCGTGGGAATGATTCCAACAATGAGAAAGGGGTAGGATAAAGGAGCATGATCTATCGAGATGCAAATGGATGACATAATGGTTTTAGCGAGTTCGGGCCTCTCACGATGGAGATAACGACCCTAGTCTCATGCTCCGGAGAGGCTTTCCTTTATCTGTCATGAACACGGAGTTACATGGTGTATTTGAGAGAGCTGGGAGAACGGATCTCCATGTCTGAGCTATGTCCTGAGACTAGTGGTGAGAGAGATGAGAGCGAGGGGAAGAAATGAGAGAAGAAATGAGCCCCTTGATCTAGTGGTGGGGGTGGCTTATAAAGAGTGCGCCACCCCTTCACCTCCTATGTTACAAAATTGGGCATTGATGTCGTAACGTTAGATAATGCTTCGACTACCTTGTCGACTGTTGATCTTCGCATATCCGAGTGAGCCATATGACCGAGTGGTTGACTGTCTTCCGAGTGAGCCATACGGCCGAGTGGTTAACTGTCTTCTGAGTGGACAGTAAGTTAATATGTCCGAGTGGATAGTACGCCCGTATGATATTTATCTGGACCCACATGATGTGTGGACCCCATGCTTTAATATATTTTGACACTTCGTTGGCCTACCTGTATGTGTGTCCCCAACACATGGCAACCTCTGCTTCCCTCTGTGAAGGGTCTTTCTTTTACTTTATGCAGAGTCAAGTTTTCTCTCCTATTCCTTTTTATTTTTCACCTTTAGCAAGCATCATGTGGTGAGGAAAGATCTAGACACATACATCCGGTTGGATATGAGTAGGCATAAGTTATTATTGCTGACATCACCCTTGAGGTGAATATGTTGGGTGGCGAAACTATAAGCCCCTATCTTTCTGTGTTCCTGGTTGAAACTTTTTGTTCATGGGTACGCTGTGAGTGTTAGCAATCATAGAAGACTATATGATGGTTGAGTATGTGGACTTGCCTAAAGGCTCCGACACGTGACCCTTCCTGAAAATATGATGAATTGTAGTTGCAAAGTTGACTGAGAACATATTTTGTTGGTTTTCAATAAGGTTTATTCTTTATACTTCGATGTTGTGATGAATTGTTACTTGTTCATAAGAAGTTATATGACACAAGTTATATGATAAAATTTATGTGATAAAAACACTATGTTTAAGTTCCTTGCTGTTATAATAATGTGCATGATGCTTCTATGTCCGTATTTTATTTTTATCGACACCTCTCTCTCTAAACATGTGGACATCTTTTTTGATTTCAGTTTTCGCTTGAGGACAAGCGAGGTCTAAGCTTTGGGGAGTTGATACATCCATTTTGCATCATGTTTTCCTACTGTGATTTATAATATTTTTATGCATAATAATACTTTTGGGAGTAATTCTAATGCCTTTTCTCTCATAATATGTAAGGTTTATACAAAGAGGGAGAATACCGGCACCTGGAATTCTGGACCTGAAAAAGCACGTCAGAGCTACCTATTCTGCACAACTCCAAATAAGTTGAAACTTCACGGAGATTTTTTATGGAATATTTAAGAATTATTGGAGCAAATAACTACCAGAGGGGGCCCACCAGGTGGGCACAACCCACCTGGGCGCGCCAGGGCCCCCAAACGCACCCTAGTGGGTTGTGCCCTCCTCGGCCCACCTCCGGTGCCCATCTTATGGTATATAAGTCATTTTGACCTAGAAAAAATCAAGAGAGTACTTTCGGTACAAAGCGCCGCCGTCTCGAGGCGGAACTTGGGCAGGAGCACTTTTTCCCTCTGGGGGAGCGATTCCGCCAAGGGAACTTCCCTCTCGGAAGGGTTAATCATCGTCATCATCATCACCAACAACTCTCCCATCTTGGGGAGGGCAATCTCCATCAACATCTTCAAAAGCACCATCTCCTCTCAAACCTTAGTTCATCTCGTGTGTTCAATCTTTATACCAGAACCTTAGAATGGTGCTTGTGGGTGACTAGTAGTGTTGGTTACATATTGTAGTTGATTACTATATGGTTTATTTGGTGGAAGATTATATGTTCAAATCCATTATGCTATTTAATACCCCTTTGATCTTGAGCATGATTATCATTTGTGAGTAGTTACTTTTGTTCTTGAGGTCATGGGAGAAATCTTGTTGCAAGTAATCATGTGAACTTGATATGTGTTTGATATTTTGATGATATGTATGTTGTGATTCCCTTAGTGGTGTCATGTGACCGTCGACTACATGTGACTTCACCTTATTAGGACCTAAGGGAATGCATTGTGGAGTAGTTATTAGATGATGGGTTGCGAGAGTGACAGAAGCTTAAACCCTAGTTTACGCGCTACTTCGTAAGGGGCTGATTTGGATCCAGTAGTTTAATGCTATGGTTAGATTTTATCTTAATACTTTTCTCATAGTTGCGGATGCTTGCGAGGGGGTTAATCATAAGTAGGAGGTTTGTTCATGTAAGAACAGCACCTAAGCACCGGTCCACCCACATATCAAATTGTCAAAGTAGCGAACACGAATCAAACCAACATGATGAAAGTGACTAGATGAAATTCCCGTGTACCCTCAAGAAAATTTTGCTTATCATAAGAGATCGTTTTGGCCTGCCCTTTGCCTCAAAAGGGTTGGACTACCTTGCTGCACTTTTGCTACCATTACCGTTGTTTGCTCGTTACAAATTATCTTGCGAGCTAACTACTTGTTACTTATAATTTCAGTGCTTGCAGAGAATACCTTGCTGAAAACCAGTTATCATTTCCTTCTGCTCCTCGTTGGGTTCGACACTCTTACTTATCGGAAGGACTACGATTGATCCCCTATACTTGTGGGTCATCAGGAGGCCCATGGGGCCCACCAGCCACCAGGGCGCCAGAGGCCCCTGGCGCGCCCTGATGGGTAGTGGGGCCCATGGAGGTCTCCTCCACCGCCTCTTTGCTTTATAAATTCTCGGATATTCCAGAAACCCTAGAGGAGTCGACGAAACACAATTCCAGTCATCGCAAGTTCCAGAACCACGAGATCCAATCTAGAGCCCTATTCCGGCACTCCGCTGGAGGGGAACACGATCACGGAGGGGTTCATCATCCTCATTGGTGGTCCTCCGATGATGCGTGAGTAGTTCAGCATAGACCTACGGGCCCGTAGGCAGTAGCTAGATGGCTTCTCCTCCCTTTTTGATTCTCAATACAATGTTCTCCTCGATGTTCTTGGAGATCTATTTGATGTAATGCTTTTTATGGTGTGTTTGTTGGGATCTGATGAAGCTCGGCTTTATGATCTGATCTATCCATGAATATTATTTGAGTTTTCTTTGATCTCTTATATGCATGATTGTTATAGCCTCGTATTTCTTCTCCTAATCTTTGGTTTAGTTAGGCCAACTAGATTGTTTTTTCTTGCAATGGGAAGAGGTGCTTTGTGATGGGTTCAATCTCGCGGTGACCTCGCCCAGTGACAGAAGGGGTAGCGAGGCACGCATGTATCGTTGCTATTAAGGATAAAAAGATGGGGTCTATTCCTACATGAATAGATCTTGTCTACATCATGTCATCGTTCTTATTGCATTACTCTATTTCTCCATAAACTTAATACACTAGATGCATGTTGGATAGCGGTCGATGTGTGGAGTAATAGTAGTAGACATAATCATTTTGGTCTACTGATCTTGGACGTGATGCCTATATACACGATCATTGCCTTGGATATCGTCATAATTATTTGTTCTTCTATCAATTGCCCAATAGTAATTTGTTTACCCACCGTATGTTATTTTCTCGAGAGAAGCCACTAGTGAAATCTACGACTGCCGGGTCTATCCTTTATCATATTTTTTTCAGATCTATTATTCCAAGAACCGAAAAATATCCTGCCGCACTTTTTCTTTACTTATTTTATTTCGTGTTTTATTTAGATCTATTTATCCAAACTTATACAATTTAATCTATCTTTTTACCGAGGAGGGATTGACAACCCCTCTTACGCGTTGGGTTGCAAGGATTTGTTCTTTGTGTACAGGTACCATTTACATAGTGTTGCTTGGTTCTCCTACTGGATTGATAAGCTTGGTTTCATAACTGAGGGAAATACTTGTCATAATTGTGCTACATCATCCCTTCCTCTTTGGGGAAATATCAATGCAGATCTAAGCCACGTCATAGGCACTCGCTAAACTTGTAGGTTTACATGATATAATATAAAGAAGATATACCCGTGCTGACTTGGTTAGTTTGTGTGAATCTAAGAAAGATTCATTTAGTAACTTCCAGCTTGCTAACATTAACCCTCAAGAAAATCTCCTGGCATTGGTTACCAACTATTGGGACTACTTGAGGTATCTTGGTGGGTATTAAACATGATATGTTTGAGGTAATTTCTTTTGATGCTTTAGAATTTTATGTTGCTTGTCTCCTTAAGGACAAGAAAACTAAAATCACTTGGAGATTTGTGGCAGTGTATGGTTCAACTTATGATAATTTCAAGCTTGAATTTATTAATGAGCTCCACAACACTATGGATGCTTGGTTGGGTCCAACCATTGTTGGGGGTGACTTTAACTTGGTTAGGATCGAGTAGTGAATAGAAGAATACCACGTTAGTTAACTTTCACTGGGTTAATATGTTCAATGATTGGGTTAATAAATATGGCCTCATTGAACTGAAAAACTCTGCTAGGAAGTTTACTTAGGCCAACAACTAGGATAATCTGGTTATGGCAAACACTGAAAAAGTTTTTATAACTACTTTCACTGGGAAAGTATGTTCTCTTCTGTCCAACTTAAAGCCCTCCGTAGGGTGCGTAGTGACCACACTCCTCTAGTGTTTGATACTGGTGCTATCCAACCACCAAAAAACAAACAATTTAGGTTTGAAAAATGGTGGTTGGAGGTTGAAGGCTTTGAGGAGGTGGTCAAACAAATGCTAGAATGCCCCCTCTTCTATTAAGGGCCCTTTAGAGAGGTGGCAATTCAAGATTAGGAAACTTAGACGAATGTGTAGGGGATGGAATGCTAATTATGAGGCTGCCCAACATAGAACCAAGCAACAACTGGTTGTTGAATATGAACTTTTAGATATTGCTTCTGAGACCAAGACATTATCTCCACCTTCCAAAGCTCATATGGATAAAATAGCTCTGGATCTCCAAAATATTTGGAGATTGGAGGAGATAAAATCTAGACAGAGATCCGGAGAGAGAAATATTCTAGAAGGAGGGAGAAACACTTCTTATTTCCATGCTTTGGCTAACCAAAGAAGAAGAAAGAAGCAAATCCCGATGTTGATTGTTCGAATGGTCATATTGAAGATGCTGAGGGTATTATTAAGATTGTTGTAGCTTTATAAAAAACTATTTAGTAAAGAGAGTACTCTTGATATCTCTTTGGAGATTAAGTTTTGGGACCCTTCTGAAAGAGTGTCCATTAATCATAACATGAAGCTTGGCACTGACATTTCAGAAGAGTATGTGAAAAAAGCTGTGTTTGGGCCCTATGCTGGAGGAGCTCCTCGCCCTGATGACTTCCCATTCCTATTTTATCAATACTTTTGGTCTACTATAAAAAGGATCTCATGTTGATGGTGATGCCTGGAATAATGATAATTTGGATCTGCATAGGCTATACTTTTCTTTATTAACCTTGATCCCCAAGGAACCTGATTCTAGCACCATTCAAAAATTTAGGCCAATTTCCCTGACCAATTGTTGCTTTAATTTTTTTGCTAAGTGTGTTACTAATCAGTTGGGAGAAGTAGGTGTGAGCTTATCTCCCAAAACCAGACTACCTTTATCAAAGGTAAGTTCATTACGGAGAGTGCAGTGACAGCTCATGAAATTGTTCATGATGTGGTTGTCAATAATAAAGAAGGGTTTGTTCTTAAGTTTGATTATGAGAAGGCTTATGATATAACTAGTAAAGAGTTCCTCTTAGATATGATGTACCATAGAGGGTTTAGCCCCGAGTGGATGAAGATTGAATCTCTTCTTTACAAATGTAGTTGTTAGGATTAATGATTGCAGTAGTGAGTTTTTGAGACTTCTAAAGGGGTGCGACAGGGTGATCCTGCCCCCCTCCTCTTCAACTTAGCTGCTAATGTCTTTAGCAAAATGCTGATTAAAGCTACTAAAAACAAGATGCTAACTGGGTTGATGTCTAACATTTTTCCTCAAGGAGTCATTAGTCTGCAATATGCAGATGACACCCTCCTTTTCTTGGAAAACAACCTTGAATCTACTAAAAACTTAAAATGGTTGATTTCTTGCTTTGAGCAACTGTCTGGGTTGAGGATCAACTTTCATAAGTATGATCTAGTTCCAATCAATATTAAGGAGGAAGATGCCCAACTTGTGGCCCAAGCTCTATCTTGTGGCCTAGGGTCCTTTCCCCTTAAATATTTAGGACTCCCTCTACATCACTCCAAACTCGGGAGAGAAGACTTGCAACCTGTGGTTGACATGGTCCTTAAAAGAGATGCTGGTTGGAGAGGGATACTATTAGGATATGATAAGAAGTTAGTTTTGGTCCAGCCTTCTTTAGCTAGTATCCCTACCTATCTTATGAGTATGATCAAATTCCCAAAATGGGCTATTAACCTAATCAACTCTCAAATGGCTCACCGCTTCAGGGATAATTATGAGGGGCTTCATGGATACCATTTAGCTAATTGGGGGCTTTTGACCCAGAAAAAGCAATATGGTGGGCTAGGGATTCCTAACATGGCTGAGAAGAACCTTAGCCTCCTTGCTTCTTGGGTTTATAAATACCAGTTAGGGGACCAGAAGATGTGGAAACAGATTGTTGATTCTAAATATAGAACCAAATAACCCGATTTTTTCTCCTGTCCTGATAACAACCCCCCCCCCCTTCTCTGGAAAGGGGTTTTGTGGGCTGGCAAAGCTGCAAAAGTGGATTTCCAATGGAGAATTGGCAATGGTAGGAGAATCAAGTTTTGGGAACATCACTGGTTTGGGTCATGCAGCTTGGCCATTCAATTTGGGAGCTGTATAGTATTGCAAATGAACATAACATCCCTATTGTTGATGTGTGGGATGGGGTAGATCTTAAGATCACCTCTAGGAGATGTGTGGACAATAGATTACTGTTTTTATGGTTTGACCTAGTTAGTATTGCTAAATCTATCAAAATTTCTGATGAGGATGATGCTTTAATATGGAAGCTTGAATCTAATGGTAAATATTCTGTTAGATCTATGTATGTCATGGTTAACTTTAGAGGCATTAGCCCTGGTTTTTATTCTTGATATCTGGCATATTCATGTTCCTCCCAATGTTCACATTTTCTTGTGGCTGCCGGCTCATAACAAATTGCTGGTGAAGGGGAACCTAGTTAAAAGACAACAGTTAAATGATCTTACTTGTTTATTTTGCCTTTCGGCGATGTGCCTTCAGGGGAAGGATGCGGTCCCGTCGACTACGAAGACGTCTGTGACGACTTTGTCAATTCAAGATAATGTGTCGGCTGAATCTCTCGGAGGTGCTTATAGGGGTAGGGTGAGTGTATTTGTATTTGTATGAGTGTTTGTGTTTGTACCGTGAAAAAAGAAAATATACCGCAACATGCAACGCTGCCGCGCAACCTGATATAGTTGTCTCGCAATACGCAACGCTGCCGCGCCACAGGTTCAGATTCGGTCCAGTGTGACGGTAGAAAAGTCATGGTGGTTGATGCAGCTACCACCGCTGCGCCGCCGGCAAGAACTTCACGTACGACACGCCTGAGCACAGGCTAGCTAGCCGGAGAACGACTCCTGTAGGCTGTAGCCTCTGACCGGCCGGCCAGCCCTGCCTGCCGGTCCGACCGACGTGACAAGACAAAACACGTCGCCTGCCCTGCCACGATCGACGCTGAAAGCAAGCAGGGCAGCGCATCTCCACATGCATGCATGCATGAGGCGTACGACACGACGTGCACGACGCTTTGGCCGGCCCTAACGTACACGAGCGCTGCTACACGGACGATAATTTTGTGCCCGACCCCTGCACGATACTACATGACAGCACCGTCAGCGTTCAGGCAATTGTTTTTTATTCAAAAGCTGAAGCTAGCGTAGTTGGGAAGGAAATATCGGCTGCAGATCGTGCATACGGTGTCGCAATATCCAACGTACACGGGATCGCCCAGGACAAAACACTGCACTCTGTGATTCTCGTCACACACCACGATGCAGGATTTCTCTCCATCCTCTTGTCCGTGCCAAGAAATCAAACCACACAATTAATAATAACCAATAATAATGGAACTACAGGACTCACGTCTCAGCTAACGATCATTTCTCCCGAGCACAAAGGAAGCTCTTCAGTACAGTTGAAGAAACCACTCTCAGCCTACAAAGACTACACCCATCCATTCACGTACCGCTCCCTAACCTCCCCCACTCCCTAATACTACCGCAGCAGGATGAAGCCATGATGCGTCCCTGAGAAGAAGAAAAAAGGACCAGATTACCAGTCGATATTGAGTTCAGGTTCAGGGGTTTGCAAGAAAAGTGGCCTGAGAGAGAGGCTCACCTCACCTGGTCACCGGTTTCTTATTTTTCATATTCGAGAGACTCCACCAGTACATAGACAGGCTTCCCGTTGAGCTTGTAACAATCCTGCATGGGATCGAGTTGCTGTCTCAGTGACCAGATTCAAGCAACAATCTTTTACGTACAAGCTAGTTGGATAATTCGCTAATTCAGATACACTCAATGGAAAACTTTTCAAGCAACTGCAGTGACTGGTGTAAGATTGACAGCGAATACTAAAGAATGGTTCCTGATGCTTCTTTCACATTGTCCTCAGACATTTGATGCCACCTTCCGTTTCAAAAAAAAAAAGACATTTGATGCCACATGATCTCTATCCGCTATCTAGTAAGGCGCATCACTTATTCTGCAGCATGAGCACCACAGGATGCACCATCGCTAAATAAAATGCAAGTCCCCATTCCTTGACCAATCCTGGTATTATTTATTCATGATAGTGCAATTGCACAAAGCTAGTAAGCAACACAGCCCCGTTTTGTGAACAAATATACAGAGTATATGTTTTGAAGAGGAGGAAAAGGGAAAAGAGATGCCCCATTCCCAAGTTGTTTTGCTCAAGCCTATGGATAACCAGCTGGTACTTAACACTCATACGACTATCTCAGCTGTGATTGTGAGGAATAGACATGGTCGGTCATGTTTGTTCATTGACGCCACTGTCTGAAGCTACATGGCGCCAACAGGCTATATGAAGTGTGCAGAGCAGACAGTATCTGAGCAAACTAGTAAAGGTGCACAGGCCAAGAACTATGCTATTCAAGTGGTCAAATCCGGTGACAGTGTAATTTAGGCTTCAGACAGAGCAGTAAACGAATGAGAATTGCTAACAGATACGAGTTGTGATAACTAAGAAGCAGAAATATAATGTGTGCATATATCAGATTCAGATGTCAATCGACACTTTGGATAGTATATCTGATTTATGTGTAAAGAAAGACGAAATACCTTAAATTTAGGGAGCCCAATGAGACAAGCACACTCAACGACATCAGCTCCAGCACGTTCTGGAAATCAAACAGCTCGGTAAGAAAAAGTATTCAAAAAACACCTATCTACTTTTGAATACTTTTTACTACTCCCTCTGTTTGTTTTTATAAGACGTTTCAGACAGCTTGCTTTCTACTGTTTTAAACAGTGTCTGAATGTCTAAAACGTCTTGTAAAAATGAGCAGAGGTAGAATTAAAAAAGACGCATGCTTAATGGCATGACAGCGTCAGAGTAAGTGCAGACAAGGAAAGGTGCAGCTGAAAAGATAGTATAGCATTCTGGGCGAGAGTACTTGATTCTGTGATTGAAGCCTCCAAAACATGTAGTGTCAACATCAAATCATGCTTCCACATCAATTTGTACGAGGACATATCTTCAAACAAGATTCTCTCCGGAGAGATCTTGCCAAGATATAAAGCATGTCCCATTACGGAAGATTTCATACTAATTAATATATATAACTAGGCCAGTATCGGTTATCACCAAGCTGTGTGGAGGCCTGCCATCCGTACATGCGAATCCAATTAGTCTATTACTCCCTCCGTCCGGGAATACTTGTCATCAAAATGAATAAAAGGGGATGTATCTAGATGTATTTTAGTTCTAGATACATCATTTTTTATCCATGTTGATGACAAGTATTTTCGGACGGAGGGAGTACTACATTCCAGGGATTATTTAAGCTGTTTCTGACAGTGTTGATGCCGTTGTGGATTTGAATAATTAGGGTGGTAAAAGATGTGCAGGGTGTGGTACAGTTTCCAGACAAGTGATACTCCACTTGATAAGATACTTGAATCTGATGCTAGGCAACTACCGGTCTGCCATGCCATGCACTGGCGCCTTCTGCAAATGTGTCAAGGGCTAACAAATCGAGAATTGACTGATCAACTGTTACCCCGGTCAGTGAATAATGGGCTCTGAATCTGAAGTTGCACAAGTAACAGACAACTAAATAAAAAGACATACATACGAATTACCCAAGGAAATAGTAATCAAATGCAAGGTATTTTGTCTGGATTCCTTACCAAATTCAAACAGTTATCCCCTCTGTCCATTAATCAAGATGTTTTTTAGACTGGCCATGAGTCCAAAAAAAGAAATGAACAGAGGTTGTACTATTTAGTGGCATTTGGTTTGAAATTACCATGCAAGTACACGTCAAGACTCCGCCGTTTTTATTTATTCTGCATATTAGGTTTTACCTAAGTCAAACTTTATAGTGTTTGACCAAGTTGATGGGCAATTACATAAATTTCATCATAATGAATACAAATGATATGAAAATATATTCGGACTCTAATGATATTGATTTACTATTATGGATGTCAATATTTTTAATACAAACTTGATCGAAGTAAATGAAAATTGCGGGAGTACTTGAAAGGTATGCGATACGTACCCAGAAGATTTATAGCAGCACAAAGTGTCCCACCAGTTGCAACCAGACCATCAACGATCAAAACACGCTCACGGGGTTCGATAGCACCAACATGCATCTCCAGACAATCAGTTCCGTATTCGAGAACATAGGTCTCAGAAATCACCTCACCTTTCATGTTCGTAAAAGAAAATGTTAGCACATCCGTGTGCTGCAAAAATACTTCAGTTTTATTTATTTTTTGCGGTTTGCAGAAAAACTTTAAATTGACCACACAATATCTTGCCTAAACCCTGCCACCAACCTCTAGTTTTCTTTTTCTGTCTTTAGTGTTTGTATTTTGGTTTTCGCTTGGTTTTCCTCAAATTAACTTGGCAAATCTCTTCTTCTTATATGAAAATATGAAATGGCAGAGCTCCTGCCCATGCCTCGGCAAGCATTTGAAAAAAGTAATAGAACATGTGCTGGACACTGCAAAGAGAGATGGTTCCGAATGCCTGTAAATTTCTTCAGGTTTCATCATGCGCTGCTGCATAAAGGGACTGACAACGTTTTTTTTATGTGTGTGTGTAAAGTTTATTTACTTCCTGATTACCAGTTTTACTTGCTTGCATGAGAAAAGATAGAAACAAATTTACTCACTACTGCCTCCGTCCTTGGTTTATTGGTCTTCTTAGTATTTTGCGCGAAACTTTGACCGTAGATTTAACTAAAATAGTTATAATGCATGTCATGAAAAAAAATATCAACGGATTCATATTTGAACATAGTTGTCAGTGTTATTATTTTTTATTACATGAATTAACATTCATTTTGTTAGTTAAATCTAAAGTCAAAATTTAGCACAAAATACGAAGGGAACCAGTAGCTGAATAGACAAATGGCAACAGGTTCCAGTGGCAATTACGTATGCAGAAAGGAACCTTGTCTAGGGGAGCTCACCTGGGAGTTTCTTAGGCTTGCGCAACGGAATGAACTTGGCACCGACGGCTAGTGCAATCGCGGGGCCAAATATAAATCCTCTCGCCTCAATCCCTGGAGAATGGAAACAAACAAGTCGGAAGAATGCTCCTTCACTTCAGCTTACACATCCAAAAGAATCTAACACATCCGAAATACTCCCTCCGTTCCTAAATACTCCCTCGGTCCGAAAATACTTGTCATTAAAATGGATAAAAAGAGATGTATGTAGAACTAAAATACATTTAGATACATCCTCTTTTATTCATTTTGATGACAAGTATTTACTCCCTCAGTCCGTAAATACTTGTCCTTCAAATGATTGTATCTAGACTTATTTTAGTTATAGATATATCCATTTTATTCATTTCAAGGACAAGTATTTCTGGACGGAGGGAGTATTTGTCTTTCTAGAGATTTCAACAAATGACTACATACGGAGCAAAATGAGTGAATCTACACTATAAACTATGCCTATATACATCCGTATGTGGTAGTCCATTTGAAATCTTTAAAAAGATAAATATTTAGAAACGGAGGGAGTAATCTTTACTAGAGTAAGTAGTATTTTAGTATTACTAGTATAATAGTAATATGATGACGCACAACATAATAACTCCATTTAGTCGAGAATAAGATACTCTAGTCTAGTCTACTAGTAAAGACTAGAAGAACACCCGTGCGTTGCAACGGGGCCACATTAACTTTAAGAGTTCAATATTAATATTCTCATACATATCAAGTGACATTGGCGACCTTTTTTACCATCAAATCCTCACACACACACACTCTCCCTCCCTCTTCCTCACTCTCTCTCCCCCCCTCTCTCTCTCTAACACAAACACACACACACATATCCATCTTATTGGATACGGGACCATAATCCATCTATGTCACACACACACACGCTAGTGCATGCATAACAACATGGACTATGTGTATTATATTTGCCACCACAACCGACGGAATTAATTTCATGTAAATCGGCCAGCCATAACTCCAAGAATACGCGGAGGAGGTGGCCCGGGTTGGCGCCGTCCGGCGCGGGCCACGAGCCCGCTTCCAAGTGTGTCTGCGCGCCGGCCACCCACGCCGGGTCCTTCAAGTGCCGCTTCCACCGCACCAACTCCCAGGGCCACGGCCAGGGCCAGGGAAGCCGCCCTTCTTCGCCCCCTTCACCGGTCGCGGTCAACGCGGTGCCACGGCACCCGGCCTCGCCGTCCTCGTCCTCCGGTACTGTCGTAACCCAGTGACGCGGCCCAAGCATCGGCCTTGAGAATCAAGAATGCTCGACAACGGAGAGGGAATGGAAGATCATATACATGTCATAAGAAAGAGAGTTTATTTACTGCTCCCTCGATGTATTGTTTTCTTTGTTTGGAGATTGATTACCATCCGTGAGTTAAGGTAAGATTAATGTGATTGAGCGATTTTTCTGAAAATGAAATATTTGTTTTCTAATTAATGTGATTGAGTGATTCAAGGTAAGGTTAATTAATTTAGATTTGATCTTTAAAGATTGTTCGTGATTGATTCTACATTACTAAATAACTTGCGCCAGTATGGAAAGTTCTGATCTATTCAGATTTCTTTCGTTGTGTGAGAGGGTGACGCGAAAATAAACCGATGAAGTGGTGGGAAGGGACGAAAAAAAATCTACGAAAAAACCAGCGAAGGTGGGAGGAGGTACCAAAAAAACCCATGGGAGGTGGGACGAAAAAAAACCCTAGAAGCGACCCCCTTCACCGGTCGCGGTCAACACGGTGCCGCGGCACCCGGCCTCGCCGTCCTCGTCCTCCGGCACCGTCACAACCCAGTGACGCAGCCCAAGCATCGGCCTCGAGAATCAAGAATGCTCGACAACGGAGAGGGAAGGGAAGATCATATACATGTCATAAGAAAAAGAGTTTATTTACTGCTCCCTCGATGTATTGTTTTCTTTGTTTGGAGATTGATTACCATCCATGAGTTAAGGTAAGATTAATGTGATTGAGCGATTTTTCTGAAAATGAAATATTTGTTTTCTAATTAATGTGATTGAGTGATTTAAGGTAAGGTTAATTAATTTAGATTTGATCTTTAAAGATTGTTCGTGATTGATTCTACATTACTAAATAACTTGCGCCAGCATGAAAAGTTCTAATCTGTTCAGATTTCTTTCGTTGTGTGAGAGGGTGACGCGAAAATAAACCGATGAAGTGGTGGGAAGGGACGAAAAAAAATCTACGAAAAAAACCAGCGAAGGTGGGAGAAGGTACCAAAAAAACCAGCGAAGGTGGGAGAAGGTACCAAAAAAACCATGGGAGGTGGGACGAAACAAAATCTGAAAGCGAGACTACCAACTGCTCCATTAGGAATAGAGAAAATAGGAGGAGAGGTTATGAGGAAACGGAATGGAAAATCCAGGACCAGCAAGGAATCGCAGAAGCAAAGCAGACAGAGGATCCAACAAAGGAAGAAAGCAAAATCTCAGAAGCAGTACTTTCCCGTGAAAACGACGGCAGATTGGCCACATGCATGACATGAGAGCAACCGGGGTGCTACAGGGCCGATCCGTCCGGTGTGCCGCGGCCACCCACCGCCCGATCCCCGGCAGACACGGCCGCGGCCGTCAGACCACGGGGGACCTTGACCTGGTCCCCTCGCTGGCCGCGAGATCTGCCCGTGCCAGGGCTTCTACATGCGCCCCGGATACGCTATTGAATGCGGCAGATCCCCCCCGACCCGACTCGTGACCGCCCTTTGAAAAAAACAAGTCGGAAGTCGGAGAAGCGCGACCACGTCATGTGCCAAACATTCTGGCACGCACGCACTCTGCGAGGCCGGCCCGGGTTGGGTCGGTCGGGCGCCGACGCATACATTAATTCAGCTCCAAACAACACCATTCGCTCAAAAAAAAAACCATGAAAAAAAGGAGCCTTCTTGTACTGACCTGATAATTATACTAGCGAGCAGCTCATTCTTCAGAGAAAAAGAAATGGAGCTTTTGAGCACGCCCCGATCATATGGCCATGGCATTATCTTAGAATAAAAGACCATAACGCCCACATGCACAACGTACCAGACGCCCGACTTTCCGTTTTGGTAGGCAGCCCTGCACTCGTGACCGTTTTACCACCACGCCATTACCAACCGTGACCGCCAGAACTCCTACTCACATGCACAGTACTACTACTCCCTCCCTCCAAAAATACTTGTCATCAAAATAAACAAAAAGGGATGTATCTAGAACTAAAATACATCTAGATACGTTCCCTTTTATTCATTTTGATGACAAGTATTTCCAGACGGAGGGAATACTAGCGATTTGGTAGTGGCACATCTTCTACTAAGATTAAGATGAAGGGTGTGGCAAAGCTTAGCCAGCAGGAACAGTGGCGTGGGACTATTATTGTGGCTGCTATATGATATTGTCCTCCCGAGAAAAGGCGAAGGACGGGTGAGTAGAGTGATGCGAAAAAGCGCACCCGGGCGACGACAAGCATGGGGGAGCAAAAGGACCACGGGAGATCTCCCTCAAAGATATTACGGAATGGATGGAATCTCGCAACACTACGCTGCCAACAGCCCAGGGGCTCAGCCCAGCCCTCCTTCTCTACCACCCTCTGCCTCTTGTTGCCTTCAGAGGACGGGAGGAGGACGGAGCGGGAGCGGGAGCGGGAGCGGGAGCTGGATAGACAAGTACTAGTACGTACATGCATGGGGGAATTACTAGTAATCAGGGACGGGATGGGTTACCGGCGACGGCGGCGATGCCCATGCCGCGGTAGCGCTCGACGAACATGTCCACGGCGTCCTTGAACACCCCGGGCCGCAGCAGGAGCGTCGTGATGTCGTTGAACATGATGCCTGCGATGCGACCCAACAAGCAAGTTTATGTCGGTCGTGCGCTGCGCTGCTGGATGGATCAAGAGTCAAGCAAACCAAGAGAGGGGAGGACCTACCTGGCTTGGGGAAGTGCGGGACGACGCGGATGGCGTCGGAGATGCCCTGCAGGCGGGGGTCGGCCAGCGCCACCACGGCGTCGTCGGCCTTGACGTCCGGCATGGCCGCAACGGCGTGGCCGTTCTCCTTGGCCTTGCCGTTGCCGTTGCCGGCCTCCATCACGGCGTCGCAATTGGCCTCCTCGCCCATCTCCGCTCAGTCACTCTGCACTCTGCGGCTGCGCTGGAGCTGGAGTGTGGAGCTCAACAAGTGAGTTAATGTTGCTTGCTGACGGGTGTGGCGTGCCGGTGCGGTGTATATATAGCAGGGAAAAGGAAAGGAGAAGAGAGAGGTTGCGGTTGCGGGGGGCGTTCCTTCCTTCATTATGATTATGACGACGAGTCATCCTTGGACTCGGAAACAAGCAGGCAGCGGACCACGGGGTCCTGTTCACAACGCATAGCCTGTGACCCTCCCGCGTAGGAGTAGACCCTGTCTATAGCCTACCCACTGCCTACTTGTACGTGACAATGTGTGTGCCTGTGTGGGCGTCTGTGGGCGCGCGCGCGCCGCGTCGCTTTCCCGACCTACGGCCTCTGCCTCTCTCTTCCTCTCTCTAGAGTTTTCTTGCTTCTATTGGTGAGCAGTAGGTAGCCGTTTCAAACAGGTGGAGGGAGGAGTTACTCCACTTGGCACCGGCGCCGATTCCCACAGACGCGCGCACCATCTTTTGCTCTGCTTTTCACCCTTTCGTGTTTCGTCGCTCGGCCTCGGCATGGCACCACGTCCAAACACGCGCCCGGAGCGGAGCGGATCCGATGCCGGTGCCGGTGCCGGTGCCGCTGCATGCCCTGCCGCGCGCAGGATCAGCAGTGGGCAGCGGTACGGCGCCAGTTATGTCACCTTTATTTCGTCCAGGTATTCGGTGTACCGTGCCGCGAGCCCGTACCCTTGCTGCTGCTGCTGCCCTGTGTGCATGTATGCAGTGTGCTCAGCCTCGACCTCTTCGCTCTCTTGGATCGCTCATGAATTCCTCGGTGTTGATTATGCGTTGTTGATGTTCTTGTGGAAAATTGCCGTGAATGGCAAAATCTCAAGAGGATGTTATCTTGAAGATAAAATCGGGCAAGATCATAGTCGCATCAGGAAAGTTGTAAGCGTGTTGTTGCTCCGAGAACAACCAAGACTAGGCATAGTGGAGAGTAACTTTAATAGTAACATACACATTATCCTAAGCTATGTTATTACCTTCATAGTAGATAGTAACATAAGTGCGGTGTCATGCAAACCTTCATTTATTAGGTTATAGACTCATATTGTACTAGGATATATGATGTTACGATAACTGGCTAAGTTACTCAATTTGCATCTCTCCTTGTTAACTCAATGCCACAGACCCCCTCGCATCGCTCCCGCGATCGACCGAGGGGGCGAACCCCAACCGCCGCTCCTAGTCCGCCGCCTCCAGCTCCCTCCCTCGCCGCCGCTGCCGTGCGCCACCGATCCGGTCAGCGTAGGCGGCGGCGGGGATCCCCTTCTCCTCGCACGATGCCGGACGGCGTGAGACGATGGCTTCGGCGAAGGCGTCTTGCGGATCCATGGCATGGTGGATCCTAGCGGCGGCACTTGGCGGCGCGGGTGGATCAGTTGGGCGTGGCGTGCCGGTCGGCTAGAAGCGAATAGAAGATGGAGATGGGGCTGGGCGTGGCCGGTGGCGGTGGCGGCGGCGTCCTCCAGCCCGGATCCGGTCTTGGCGGTGGCGATGGCGACGGCTAACCCGGATCCGAGCATGGTGGTGGCGGCGTCCCCTCCGCCGGGGATGACGGGCCAGGTGGTGGGTCCTTGTGGCGGCGCCGGTGGCGGCGGATCTTGGGATCCCGTGTCCGGGCTCTTCGCAGGACGCGCGTGGCGGCTGGAGCTTCCTCCGGCATCGACGATACTCGATGCGGGATCGCGACGGCTGCTGCCTTTCTATGGGTGACGACATCGGCTGGCACGACGGTGGGAGCTCCCTATAGCGCCCGGAATCGGGGCGGCGGCCCCTCTTCATCAACGGCGGCGGACTCCGGGGTCGTGTGGGCGACTCAGAGTCCGGATCTCGAGATGGTGACGTCCCCTCCATCAACAGATCGGGTTCAATGGGGCTCGGTAGGTGACACATGAGCCTCTCTCAGAGTTGTCGGGCGGTGCCTGTCATGAGCAGGTGAAGCCACCAGTGGATGTGCTACTGGCAGATGTTACACGCACGACATCTTATATGGAGACGTCAAGTCATGCCTGCTACCGGCAGGTGATGTACGGTTGCTCTGGCGGAGGTGTCAATTTAGCATGTTGTTGTTGGATCGAAGACGGTGCAACAGTAGCAGGAGGCAAGCGGTATGGCACGTCATTGTGTTTTGTTGTCTTCTCCAAAGGTATCCAGCTATCGAGGCGTCGGTAGAAGGATAAAGGCGATGGTGCAACTAGCTTCAACGATGAGCTTATGCACTCTGGTGGAAACACAAGACCTCTAGTCGGGCTATGCCGCCGCGCGCCTGCGTCGTGTCCTTGTTGAAGGTGGTGGATTGAAGTTTTGCTTTGGGGATGATAATCCGAAGTTCAACCTTGTGGTGGACTTGCCTGCGGCAATTCCTTCTTGAAGGGGCAACCTAGGAGTTGTGTATTTTTCGTTTATGTTGTGTCTTGTATCATTGGGTTAGTGGTTATCTGGGGGAGTTACTGCCGCGAGGTATATGGCCTCAGGGTTTGTTTTTCGTTTTTTTGGGTCGATGGTGTTCGACTGCTGGATTTTTCTATTAATAATATATGGTTGCATGCATCGTCCTGATTGAGAGGCTGGGGATTATCCTCCTTTAAAAAAGACTCGAAGCCACATAGGCAAGTTTGCTAAGTTAGAGCTTATGTTACTCTTGAAGTTACTCCTACTATGGTCAGTCTGAAGTGATTGTTGCCATATAAATAAACTTCTCATGTTGCCACTCCATCTGCTCAAGTTGAACCAAAGGCATTCTAAAAAAAATTAACCAAAGGCTACACAAGAAGCTTAAGCAAATGATTCTAAACCTATTGGATAATTTAGTAACTTTTTAATCAATTTAATCCATAAATAAATTGTGATGACAACCCTAATATGTAAAATGAATCTCATACTAATAGCTAACCACGTGAGCACACATAGCTAAACATAGGGCAGGTGAATATAACATCAGATACGTCTATCACCTACACACACAAAAAGTACGTCTATCACATGAACAAGTAAAACCAGAATGAACAAATTATACCCTTATGAATGATCAAAGTATACCCTCTTTAACCAGATTTATCGAGTTAGGGATAAGAATCGTGTGAATGTTGATCAAGGCCGCATTGCCAGGTTTGGTAACACTTTGAACTCATGCGAGTTAAAAACAAATTTGCCTCCAAAACAGGAGATTCACTTGGATTAATGGGCAGAGTGAGCCCACCTTGAGCAAGCTTGATAGCTTTTTATGCAATGAGGAATGGGACTTGGAGTTTGGAACCCACATCCTGCATGCCTTGTCCTCCTCCCTATCTGACAACTTCCCACTTCAACTTGAGAATGTGAATGGCCCGAATGGCACTAAATGATTTTGGTTTGAGAACTTCTAGATTAATATGCCCTGCTTCTTAACAACCGTCCAAGATGTGTGGATTGAGGACCACAACCACGTCGAGCCATACCACGTTCTCCACCACAAGCTCAAGAAAGTGAGTTCCAGACTAAAGACTTGGAGCAAATCTCTCTTCTCCAATGTGAAAGTTCAATTACATATGGCTTTGGAGATCATCCTTCGTCTCGATGTTGCGCAAGAGTCATGGCCTTTGAGCTCGGAAGAGCTTGACCTCTGTAAGAGGCTCAAAAGACAGGTGGTTGGTTTGGCGTTACTTGAAAAGTCTCATAAGCGGCAAATCTCTAGAATAGCAAGCATTAAAGAGGGGCACACAAACTCTACAATCTTCCATCTAAGAATCAATCGTTGGCGGAGGACATTTTATCCACCACCTCAAGCATAATGCTGGATGGGTGACCGAACACAACCACAAGAAGGTTATTATTCATCAACACTTTCCCCCCTCATCAAGAAGGACCCCCCGGCGACATAAGGACATAAATGGGCATTGTGTTCCCACCCCAGAATGTGATCTCAGTGACATTGGAGCTTCGTTCACCATAAGAGGCTAGGAGGGTTGTGTTCAATTCTCCAAGTGATAAGGCGTCGACGCTGGATGGGTTCACGGGTGCGTTCTTCAAGGCATGCTAGGATATCATCAAGGTGGGCGTCATGGCTGCTATTAACCACTTCTCCAGCCTCCATGCCTCCAACTTGCATTGGATAAACTCAGCCAACATCGCGCTTATCCCAAAGAAAGATGGTGTGGTGGATATTTTAGACTTTAGGACTATAAGCCTAATCCATGCCGTGACCAAGTTCTTTGCTAAGATGACAGTGGATGCACCTTTTTGTCCACATGAATGACCTTGTCTTGCCTGCCCAAAGTGCCTTTATCAAGAAGCGATGTGTTCATGACAACTTGATCTACATCCGCAACCTCGCCAGAAGGATACACCAGAGCAAAAATCCCATGTTGCTATTAAAGCTCGACATCAAGAAGGCCTTTGACATAGTTCGGTGGAATACTTGATGGATCTCCTGCAACACCTTAGCTTCCCCACATGGTTCCGAGGTTGGGTCTCGGCGCTCCTCACTTCGGCCTCCTTGAGAGTGTTGCTTAATGGCACTATTGGAGACCCTATTCGGCATGGGAGGGGATTGCGACAGGGAGACCCATTGTCCCCTTTAATTTTTGTGCTCGCCATTGACCCCCTCCACCACATCCTTAATAAGGCCACGGCCCAAGGCAAACTTTGACCGATCTGGAGAAACACTACAACTCCTCGTGCCTCCCTATATGCCGACAATGTTGTTGTTGTCGTGAAGCCCATCAATGAAGATGTCTCCATTTTTTGCCTCCATCCATGATGCTTTTGGGGAGGTCACGTGCCTTGTCTGTGCAGCAAAAGCATGGTGGCTCCAATTCGGTGTGCAAGCCTTAATCTTCACGACATCCTACATCACTTCCCGTCCAAGATTATGCACTTCCCCATGATGTATCTGGGGCTTCCACTGTTGGTCTCGAGGCTTAAAGTTGTGCACTTACTTTCACTAGAGGATAAAGCTACTCGAAATCTTGCCCCTTGGATTGGTCAGCTCATGGCCACCCCTGGTCGGACTATCTTGGTTAAGGTGGTCCTCACTGCCCTTGCCATCTACACCATCACTTCTCTCGTCTTGCCGACGGAGGTGCTAAAGAGGATCGACGCATTGAGATGCACTTTTCTTTGGGCGGGTTGTGAAAAGGTTACCGGAGGCAAATGTAAGATTGTTTTGAAGCGGGTTTGTCGCCCAAAAGCTATGTGTGGTCTTATAGTCTTGAATCGGGAAAATTTCTCACCGTTCTATATCCGAGGTGGCTTTGGTTCGAGTTGGCAGAGCCGTTGATACGTATCCAATGTATCTATAATTTATGAAGTATTCATGCCATGTTCACAACAATTCTATATGGTTTCGGTATGATTTGAAAGAAACTAACCCAGACTAACGATGTTTTAAGCAGAACTACCGTGGTGTTGTTTTTTGTGCGGAAATAGAAGTTCTCCAAATGCAACAAAACTTTTTGACGATTTTTTGGAACAAAAGAGGCACTAGAAGCTTCGTGGGAGGAACAGAAGGTGAAGAAGGTGAGCACAAGACACCGGGGCATGCCAGCCCCCCGTGGCGCACCCTGGTGGGTTGTGGGCCCCTCGAAGCTCATCTTCGCGTGAAACCAATGCCAAAAAATCCTATAAATACAAAAAAAACCAGAAATAAACTTAGATCGGACTAGCCACGAAAAACTAATCTGGACCCTATTTCCGCACTCTGTCGGAGGGGGAAATCATCATCGGAGGCCATCTTCATCATCCCGGTGGCCACCATTATGAGGAGGGAGTAGTCCACCCTCAGGGCTGATGGTTTGTACTAGTAGATATGTGTTTAATCTCTCTCTTTCTCTCTCTCTCTCTCTCTCTCTCTCTCTCTCTCTCTTTCTCTCTCTCTCTCTCTCGTGTTCTTTACTTGGCACGATCTTGATATATCGCGAGCTTTGTTAATATAGTTGGATCGTATGGTGTTTCTCCCTCTCTATTTTGTTGTGATGAACTGAGTTTTCCCTTTGAGATTTCGCTATTATCAGAATGAATACTTTTATGGATTTGAGAGCACTTGATGTATGTCTTGCTATGAATACCCGTGGTGACAATGGGGTATCATATTGATTCGCTTGATATGTGTTTTGGCACTCAACTCGCAGATTCCCGAGGTGACATTGGGGTAACCTATGCATACGGGTTGATGCACGTTGTCGTCTTTGTTTCTCCGGTAGAAATCTTGGGGCAGTCTTTGAGGTTCTTTGTGTTGGATTGAGTATTATGAATCTGAAATTGTTTGATGTGTGTCGTATAGTTAACTCATGGATACTTGTGGTGACATTGGAGTATCTAGGTGACATTAGAGTTGGTTGTTGTGTATCATATGGTGTTATTTTAGTACGAACTCTTGGATAGATCCATCGGAAAGGATAACTTGGTGTTATTATAGTATGAGCTCTTGGAAAGATTGATCGGAAAGAATAACTTTGAGGTGGTTTCGTACCCTATAAACAATTTCTTATTATGTTCTCCGTTAGATAGGAACTTTGCAGTGTTTGTTCATCGCAAGTCAAGGGATTGTTATGTGATCCAATTATATTAGCATTGTTGAGAGATTGCACTAGTGAAAGTATGGACCCTAGGTCTCATTTTCAAGCATTGCAATACCGTTTGTGCTCACTTTTGTTACTTGCTACCTTGCTGTTTTTATTTATTCAAATTATAAAAAAATATTTCTACCATCCATATTACACTTTTATCACCATCTCTTCGCCGAACTAGTACACCTATAAAATTTGCCATTGTATTGGGTGTGTTGAGGACACAAGAGACTCTTTATTATTTGGTTGCAGGGTTGTTTGAGAGATACCATCTTCATCCTACGTCTCCCACGGATTGATAAACCTTAGGTCATCCACTTGAGGGATATTTTCTACTGTCCTACAAAACTCCGCGCTTGGAGGCCCAACACGAGTCTACAAGAACAAATGGTGTAGTAGACATCAAGCTCTTTTATGGCGCCTTTGCTGGGGAGGTGAGTGCTTGAAGGTATATCTTTAGATCTTGCAATCAAATAGTTTAGTTTCTTGTTTTATCACTAGTTTGTTTATGAAAAGAAAATTACAAAAAAATAGAATTTAGGTGGCCTCATATTGTTCGTATTTATCATGTCTTTCTTGAAAATGATAGATCGGAAAATTGTGCTCAATTGATGGAAGAAGAATTCAATAAAATGTTTGGCACAAAATCCATGAATGATGAGCATGGTTGCAATGTTGTTAGTATGAATTCTTTGGATATCCATGATGCTAGTGATATGCAAAGCCATAAGCTTGGGGATGCTATGTTTGATGAAGATGATATTTTTAGTCCTTCAAGTTTTGATGAGAAAATTTATTATGATGAAAGCATGCCTCCTATTAATGATGATTGCAATATTTATGAAAGTGAGTTTGGAAGAGTGCCAACTTTAGATAATAATTATCCCACTATTTTGGAGGGTGTTGAATCTTATTATAATAATTATGGAAGTGGATTTGGAGAGGTCATGACTTTATTTAATGATGATTCCACTATTTTGGAAGAGGTTTCAATTGATTTTGACAATGAAGTTGCTACATATGATGATTATTGTGATGACATGTATGCTTTAAAGAATAATTATAACCATGAAACTGTTAGGGAACGTTGCATGGAAAACAAAAAAATTCTACGCGCATGCAAGATCTGTCCATGGAGATGCATAGCTACGAGAGGGGGAGAACATCTTCATACCCTTGAAGATCACTAAGCGGAAGCGTTTTATCAACGCGATTGATGTAGTCGTACACCTTCATGATCCATCCCGATCAAGCACCGAACATACGGCACCTCCGCGTTCAGCACATGTTCAGATTGATGATGTCCTCACCTTCTCGATCGAGCAAGAGAAACAAAGTAGTATATGAGTTCCGGTAGCACGACGGCGTGGTGACGATGGTGGTGAAGAACAATCTCCGCAGGGCTTCGCCAAGCACAACGGAAACTAGACGGAGGATAAACTAGAGGGGACGGGGTTGCCGGCACACGGCTTGGTGATTCTTAATGTGTCTCGGGTGCTCCCTGCCCCTCTATTTATATGTTGAGCCCTGGGGTCGTAACTTGGAGAAAGAGCCTCCTCAAAGTCGGTTTAGCCCGCAAGGCAAGAGTCCTTATCAGACTCCAGGACCAGACGCCAGGGTCCTTGGCGTCTGGCCCCAGACGCCAGGGACCCTTGTGTTTGGACCCTGGCCTTCGCAAAACTTCCTTTTGCACCTTCCCAAAGCCTTGTGGGCTTTACCCCTTGGTCCAAATGAAGTGTTCTCGTACGAGAACATTTCGGGAAACATCTGAAACCCCTTCCAATGAATTCCGGAACCCTTCCGGAGACTAAACACTATCATCTCATATATCAATATTTACCTCCGGACTATTCCGGAGCTCCTTGTCATGTCCGTGATCTCATCCGGGACTCCGAACAACATTCAGTCACCAACATGCATAACTCATATAATACTATATCGTCAAAGAACGTTAAGCATGTAGACCCTATGGGTTCGAGAATGATGTGACATGAACGAGACGCTTCTCCGGTGAATAACCAATAGCGGGACCTGGATGCCCATATTGGTTCCTACATATTCTACAAATATTAGTATTGGTCGAACCTTTATGACAACATATGTAGTTCCCTTTCTCTGTCGGTATGTTACTTGCCCGAGATTCGATCGTCGGTATCTCCATACCTAGTTCAATCTCATTACTGGCAAGTGTCTTTACTCACTCTGTAATACATCATCCTACAACTAACTCCTTAGTAACTTTGCTTGCAAGATTCTTGTGATGCCGTATTACCGAGAGGGCCCAGAGATACCTATCCGTCATACAGAGTGACAAGTCCCAGTCTCGATCCATGCCAACTCAACAGACACCTTCGGAAATACCTGTAGAGAACCTTTATGATGACCCAGTTACGTTGTGACGTTTGATGGCACACAAGCTATTCCTCCGGAGTCCAGGAGTTGCATGATCTCATGGTTGAAGAAACATGTATTTGACATTAAGAAAGCAGTAGCAATAAACTAAATGATCATATGTTATGCTAACAGTTGGGTCTTGTCCATCACATCATTCTCCTAATGATGTGATTCCGTTATCAAATTACAACTCATGTCTATGGTTAGGAAATCTTAACCGTCTTTTGATCAACGAGCTAGTCTAGTAGAGGCTCACTAGGGACACGGTATTTGTTTTGTTTCCACACAAGTATTTAAGTTTCCGGTCAATACAATTCTAGCATGAATAATAAAACTTTATCATGAATAAGGAAATATAATAATAACACTTTATTATTGCCTCTAGGTCATATTTCCATCAGAAACTTGTCACCATGATTTTAATGCTCAAATTGATTATGCCAATCAAGTATGTCATGATAGTTATTTTGTTGAATTTTCTCCCACCAATAAGGACGAGGATAAATTTGCTTATGTGGGGAGTAATAAAATTTCTATGCATGTGGACCATGAAAATAATGCTTTATGTGATAGCTATATTTTTGAATTCATTCATGATGACACTGAATATTATTATGAGGGAGGAACATATGCTTGTAGGAATTGCAATAATATCAAGTTTCCTCACTTTATGCTGAATGTTTTGAATTTTTGCTTGTTTTGCTTTCCTATGCTAGTTGATTCTTGTTCCAATAGTTTGTTTGCTCACAAAATCCCTATGCATAGGAAGTGGGTTGGACTTAAATGTGCTAGTCATATGCTTCATGATGATCCCGTTATGTTTCATTTCTTTACTTTTATGTGAGCATCATGGAAATTATCATGCCTAGCTAAAAAGGCATTAAAGAAAAGCGCTTGTTGGGAGACAAACCAACACTTATACCTACTGTTTTTGTTTGTTCACATGATTATGCTACTGTATTAATCATGTTTTATTGCTTTTGTTTCAATTAAGTGCCAAGTAAATCCTTTGGGATAGCGTGGATGCTAGTTGATTTGATTCTGTGCAAAAACAGAAACTTTTGCGCCCAGTTCTGGAATTTTGTAAATTGACAGAAATGTGCTTTTTCTCTGAATTTTTTACAAATGATTTATATATAAATTCCCTATGTTGTCCTAATTTTTCATGATTTTTAGAGTTGCAGAAGTATGGTTTTTATTCAGATTACTACATACTATTATGTTTTTGACATATTCTGTTTTCAATGCATAGTTTGCTTGTTTCCTAGTTTCTATGGCTTACATTGCTCAATATAAATTTTGGAAATTATAAGGTACAATAGTCATTATGTGAGAACAATTATCTTGTCTTTGACAGTACCAAAATGAATGGTTTGCTCTTTATCATACGAACGCATCTCATGAAGTTCTGTTAAGTTTTGTGTGATTGAAGTTTTCAAGTTTTGGGTGAGATATCGATATGAGGAGGATAAGGAGTGACAAGACCCTAATCTTGGGGATGCCCGAGGCACCCCCAAGGTAATATTCAAGGTAGATCCAAGCAACTAAGCTTGGGTATGCCCCGGAAGGCATCCTCTCTTTCGTCTCCAACATTATCGGTAACCTCATTTGGAGCTATATTTTCATTCATCACATGATATGTCTTTTGCTTGGAGTTTGTTAGGATTTGCTTGATGTTATTTATAATAATGTTTTGCATATTTTATTTCAATAAAAATGTCAAGTATAGCCTTTGCCATGCTTATTTTGCAAGTCTATATGTGGATGTTTGAAAACAGAAAGTTGCACGCTAGTGCGTGAATTCTTGAGAAAAGTAAGAATGTGATAAAATGCAGATTTTTTTAACAATAAGCTATGATAAATTTTCTACAATGTGGTAATTTTTCAGAATTTTTGGAGTTAGAGTAGTATGGATCTTCTTGCATTCTTTACAGACTGTCCTGTTTAGACAGATTGCTATTATGTTTGCATTGTTTGCATATGTTTGCTTGTTTAATGATTCTATTCGAGGATAGTAGTACTCCCTCCGTCCTGAAATAAATGCCGCGCGCCCAATTCATTGGTAAATTTACAAACAAAACCTCATCATCTGAAATTTGTCTCAAACTGACCCCTCCGCTCGTCTCCTGAGCGTCGCCAGGGGCGGGCGCTGGCCAGCTGCAGTCCCCTCTAGCTGTGGTTCCTACGGGGGTCGCCGCCGCTGCCTAGACCTACGCTGCTGCGATCCCCTCCCGCCACCCAGACTTGTGCTGCTTCCCAGAACTACTCTTCCGCCGGCACCGATAACTGCGTCGACGCCAAGACCTGTGCTGCCGCACAGAACTGCTCTCCCACGTGTCCTCAAGCTCTAGCTGTTGCTGCTGGTGGAGCTCTGCTCTCTCCCGTGCTTGTCCCCTATCGCCTGCTTCTCCCATGCCCATCTAGTTGTTGTTGTTGTCGCTCCTCTGCACTCTCTGAAATTCAATCAAATTCACTGCTAATTTTCAAGCAGATCAACATCAGACAAGATTTTCTTATTTTATTCCCAGAAATCATCAGATAATTTTATAGGAATGCACTTTATAATTTTGGAGTTGATGTCCTGCTAGTTGTAGTTCGAAAAAGATCCAATGGCTTCCAACTCCACTCGAGATTATTCAGTGTCCTTGGCAGCACATGATTGTTGGGATGTTTGTTCACTTCGGCGTTCGAGTTAAGGAGCTTCGTGCTTATATCTCATCTGGCAAGCAGAGTTGCTCCAGTTCCTCCTAGACATCAACATTTCTGTCAGTTTTAAGATACCACCATTCTGAACAGTGAACACTGAGGGAGATATTTATCTTTAACAAACAAAACAATATGCTTTTTTCTGCCATGAAATGGAATAGTAATGGAACTAACGGTAGGTGATTGCATTGATCTTGTGTTTGGAACAACCAAATAACCAACTTGCAGTCTATCAAATGTGCATCTAAATGATAATTCCATTCAATTTTAAATTCAGTAGCATAAGTATAACCTCTACAGACATTTAGAAAAACAATTGGGTGTAGGAAATAAATTCAGACAAACACCGGTGTTTCCTGCTTGTGTTTTTACCTCCAGTTCTCTTTTTGCTAAACTATACTCTGAGGCATCTTCAAATTCTTTGATATTGATGTTGTTTTATCGTGCAAATGCCTAAATACTGTTGATTGACATTGATGTTGCCATTTTTGCCAAGTATGTTGGTTCTCTCTTGGACTTGCAAGGTTCTCTTTGGACTACTTTGAGGAGGTCACCTTTAATTCATTTGAACCAGGATCACCCACCTAGCTAAATTCATGTGGGTGATGGGTTGATTCCTACCGTAAAAAACATTGTGAAGTTTAACCTACCAAACAATGAGGCATCCATGTGAAAAGATTGGCCAAGGAAAATATATCCATGTGGTGCTAGATGAGTGGCCAATGTAAAGTGTAACTGAATTTACAGTGCACGACTATATTGCCAAGTTCCAACAGAGTAACAAGGTTGAGAAGAACATGAACAAGTATGTTCGACATGGAGGAACTGGAGCTACAAGAAGCAGACGGAAGAATATAATCGCCCAAGATCTTTGGCACTGACCTGGAGGAAAATGTGCTTGATGAGCTAGAGAGAACACATGAAAGCAATTTCTCCTCACTAGCATTGGTTGCATTAATGTTGCAGTACCTTCTCATATCTACAGAGAAACCAAGGCTGAAATTGCCAAAGCGATTTATCATAGCCTGACCCTGCCTAATCGTTGAGTGCAGGAACAACAAACTTTTTTGTTCGAAAAGAGGAACAACAAACTTAGGGGTTCTTCCATCCATCTCAGCATTATTTTAGCCAATCCTGCAATAGAAAACACTGACTCTCCAAGAAGTATGAAAATGGGGCATATTCTTCTCTCCGCATCCACCAGTTTTAGTTCAGGTTCAGTTCAAACAACTGCTAAAACATCTTTTAGAGGGACAACTTTGGTTAAGGTTCATGCAAGAGGACATCTTTTAACTGAAATTCGTTGGTATAATTTCAGTTAACTGAAAACAACAACTCCGCAAGTTGAGGTTTAACATGGTGCATGCCCTCCTAGAGAATAAAGTTACTCTCAACCTGCTGGCTTGTCCCTCACCTCGAACGCCACCATGCAACATTAGATTGCTCTATTTAGCACTTTAGCTCTGTACTGTTTCCAGTAGAAAAATTCAAGAAGATGAAGAAGAAATTGCAAGAAATCGAAGGGAGGAGAAGGGGGAAAATGAGACCTTTGACTACGGTGGGTCCCGTAGTGCAGCCGCGTAGTTCTCTAGCAAGATGAAATCAATGTTGGTGAAGCTGCATAGTGCTCTGGCGAGCTCGACGATGAGCTCCTCCACCTTGGGAGTGGAAAAGGGGCACACGTGCATCTCAATGCTCAGGTCGATAGTGTCCATGAAGGGGGCTAGCTTCATGGTTGACGACAAGGAGGTGATCAACGACAGGCATAGGCGTAAGGAGAGCGGGCGTTGGTTGTTGGGCGGTCGTCTCCAAAACCTGAACCTTCAGGTTCCTCTGCGGGGCGGTAGGCAGTGGGCCGTGGGCGGAGGGGAATGACGCGACTGCGTGGGGCGCTAGGAGGGGGGAGCAAGGCGGCGGGGGCGGGGGGCGAGCAAATCGGCCGATGTCGAAGGGGATTGAGGAGAACGACGAGGACCACAGGTTTGGTTGGGAAAATGACAAGGACTAAATTGTAAAAACGCCAGCGCGACATTAATTTCGGGACAGAGGGAGTATTAAATATGCAGAGGCATTTAGTATGCAATGTTAAATAATAATTTTAGTGTTTTTCTACCGTAGAGAATGATAAGGTTATTGCATTGATTTATACTAACTTATCTCACGAGTTCTTGTTGATTTTTGTGTGGATGAAGTTTTATGATTTAGGGAAACCGTGATATAAAAGGAATTAAGGAGACACAAAAGGTCAAGCTTGGGGATGCCCAAGGCATCCCAAGATAATATTTTAATAAGTCTCAAGCATCTAAGCTTGGGGATGCCCCAGTAGGCATCCCACCTTTCTTCATCAACAATTATCGGTTAGCCTCGGTTGAGCCTAAGTTTTTTCTTCTTCACATGATGTGTGCTATTTTTGGAATGCCATTTTATTCTGTTTTTCTTGCTATTTTAATAAAATACTTAGGTCTGAAACTTTAAAATAAGAGAGAGTCCTCATATAGCTACCTATTTACTTAACTACTCATTTGATCTTCACTTATATCTTTTTGGAGTAGTTTGTCATTTACTCTCATGCTTCACTTAGATTATTTTGAGAGTTGAAAATTTTGAAGAAATACTTATGCTCCCGTGCTTCACTTAAATTTATTTCAGAGCTTGTTAGTAGCAATGGTAATATATAAATTTAGTCCCAAAGTAATGAATATTCAAGAGGGATATAATAAAAACTTTCATGAAGATCATTGGATATGATAAGTTTGATTCCTTGCAATAGTTTTGCGATATGGAGACAATAATATGTGAGTCATGTTGGTGAGTTATTATGCTTTAGTAATAACATTGGTGTTAAGGTTTGTGATTCCCTATGCAAGCACGAAAGTCAATAGTTATGCAATGAAGTTCATCCTACTTGTGGTGCATTATTCGGTGTTAGTTATGTTTAATACTCTTTTATGATCGTTTTTGTTTCTTGGTTGGTTGCTTCTCAATCTATTTGCTAGCCTCCATTTGTACTAAGTGGGAATACTACTCGTGCATCCAAATTCTTAAACCCAAAGTTGTGCCAAATGAGTCCACCATACCTACCTATATGCGGTATTTCCATGCCGTTCCAAGTAAATTTGTATGTGCCAACTCTAATTTTCAAAATGAATTTCCTTTTTGTGTGCCCGTACTGCTCATAAAGCGGCAGGGGGTGGCCAATATTTTTCCATGCAGTTTCTCATGGAGTAGGTGATACTATTTTGTAGATTTAGCCGGTGGACTTGGACCTTCTACTGCACTACAAGTAACATCAGAATGTCGAGGGAAGATCCTTTTCCGTTGCATCCGACGAGTATCACCATTCCCTTCTATATTCTTTTCTTTGCTCTTTTTTGACTTTGCCATGTCAAGCCGTACCCACAACACAAAATAATAAAATCGCTCTTCAGGACTCATTGATGCATGATACAGACAAGCAATACTTTGATGTAAGACAACCGTATGAGGAGGATGTAATATGTAAGAAAAATAGGATGATGTGACATATTCACAACTACGATGTGTAAACTAAGCAGAAGGATTTTCAAGAAAATAGAAGTAATGCAAGCTAGACACCATATGAAAGATGCAACCAATATCACTCTGCCAAGTTAAAAGTGTCCTGTCATAAGTGGCATTTCGAAAAAGTATAAGCAGTACAACCTAGAAATCAATGCAAGATGCAACCACTATCACACTGCCAAGTTAAAAGCGTCCAATCATGAGTGATTGATGCGGGATACACAACAACAGTACTTTGATGTAAGAACATGGTATGATAGATAGATGAAGTGTATTCTAGACATAGAAAGGCATGTCATATGGACATGTATAACGTATAAACCCAGCAGGTGCAATTTAATCAAAATAGAAGAAATACAAGCTAGACAACATGCAACATGAAACCAATTATCACACTCTCAACTTAGAGCAAGCACCTGTGATGGTCGAGTAGGGGTGATGAACTCATCATGTAGACTTGGGACTTCAACTGCAGTAGCAGTGGCAAATCTAGAGAGCCTCCGTTTGCGTTGGTCCGGAGGACCACCAACATCCCCTAACTTACTCTTTTCCTTCCTATTTTTTGATAATGCCTTCTGAAGTCAAAACCACAAGAAGATGAATAAAATTAGCTCTGCATAAATTGTTGATGCATGATACAGACGAACACTACTTTGATGTAAGGCAAGTGCATGATAGGAGGATGGAATATATAGAAAAAAATGATATCATTGCATATTCACACGTATGATAGGAGGATGGAATATGTATGAAAAACAATAAGCAGAAGGCATTTCAACAAAATTAGAAGAAATGAAAGCTAGGCATGTAACATCCCAAATTTTCAATTTGGAATGTAATACATTAGATCACCATTGCATATCATATTTTATTGCATTTTGGCTGGATCCTAGAAGTTCTACGCAACTCAAGGACCCACGGAGAGAGTTGGGGATTTCGTTATTTTCATATTTGAGTTTTTCTCAAATTTTGAAAAGAGGATCGTTTGATTTTAATTATTTTATCTTCGAATATTTATTTTATAAAAATAAAAGAGAGGGAATAAAATGACTTTCCCAAAAAAAAGAAACATTGGAGATTTAATATTAAAATCAAATAAGAATTTTATTCAGAGTTTTATCGCTATTTTATTTGAATTAGGAAAAATGCGCGTTTTCAAAATTGCACTATAGGCCCAAATAAATGTTCACTTTGTCCGTTATATTTCTAAAGGACGGGGAAAATTTATTTCAAGATTTTTGGAGTCCGTTTAGTATTTCTTTTATTTGTTTTTCTGCGCGAATTATTTAAAAAACGAAACGACTCTCGGCTGTAACCGGCCAGGACTCCGTCTAGCCGGCCTCTTATAAGCCGCGCCCCTGGGCCCCCCAGCCCACCAGCCCGCGCCACCCCAAACCCTAACCCTAGCCGCCAGCCACCACCGTCGCCTCGCGTCGCCTCGCCCCGCCGCCCGCCGCCACCGTCCGCCGCCGCCGACCACCACCACCACCCCGCCGGAGCCCCGCCACCACCCGCCGGACCCGCCGGAGGTAGCCGCTGCTGCGGTTTTCGTGAGAAAACCATCGGTTTTTTAGGAACCCCATTATATTTTTTTAATAGACCGGTTTTATTTTTTTCTGGTTTAGTTATTTAGCGAACGCCCGTTTGTTCGTTCGTTCGTTTTAACGAACCGTTTTCACTGTTTAGCCACAGACAGCGAATGTTCGTTCGTTAGCCTGTTCGTTAGTTTTTATTTTTCCAGGGATTTTCCCCGATTATTTTCGATCGCGATTTTTGCCCTGATTTTCGTTTTAGTTTATCTTTTCGCTCGTTTATCGGAATCAGGTGATTCAAGCGCCTAGAGTTTCGTCTCGAAACCCTCTTTCTGTTTAACCAACTTAAACAAGTTTTTGCTACTGTAAAATTTGACTTAAGTTCAGATTAGTAAACAAGCCTGTTTCTTTCGCCGTTTGAGTTTCGTTGCTTGGTTTGATTTGATTCTTTTTTGCAAACCGGAGTTCTTACGTTGAACTTTCTGGTTAGATCTCTTATTTGAGTTTTACCCGTGTTTGTAGTTGAGTTCTTATTGTATGCTTGTTTTTTTGCGATAGAGTACCCGGAATGCGCAACGTGCTACTACGAGTCTCCAGGTTTCACGGATCATTAGCAAGGCAAGTAACACTTTGATCATACCTCTTTACTTCCCAGTTTTATTGCATTAGATCAATCCTCAAATAATTGCATGATTAGGATCTGATTAATATATGGGTTTTGGGAAGTAGATGAGGTAGTACCTAATGTCCTGTTTATTATCAAACCTTTGGGAGTTACTTCTACGTTGCTTATAATGCTATGCTATGCTTGTAGACGTGGATTGGGTGAGTGTATCCATGACATATGTGAGTATTGATATTTAATGGTTAACTTAAGGTGGCCACTTTAATACACATCTGGGTGGATTGAGGCACCTGGGGAACCCAGTGTTGCCTGTATTTTTGGAAATCCGGGGTACCATGTGATTCTCCTATGGACTGCCACCCATGCTCAAAGGGATCATAAGATTATTCATGCTAGAAACTTCCATGTGCAGCCACAAGCTACTATGGGCTCTAGCATAGTTGAGTATGTTGCGTGACCTCTTTTAGTGGTAGGCTAGCAGATGTAGGGGATGTAGGTTGGTACTGTCTACCGAGAGTAAAGAGTTAATGCTTCTGAAAGACTGTGTCTCGGTCATCCGTTTCTCAAACACCATGTAGTGCAAGGAATCCAACGGAGGAGATCGAGTCTTGTGGGGAAAAGTGCGCAAACCTCTGCAGAATGTACAAACTAATCATGGTTAGCCATGTCCCCGGTTATGGACGTTTTGAGTATCTAGTTTATTGGATTATCATGTGGATCTCATCACTCTTAATTTAATTTGTTGGGTTTAATGATGATGCTTAATTGGGATTGAGAGGGGGATTACCTTCTCAACGTTTAACAACCACCATGATAGTTAAATAAAATTTATTCCTTTTGTTGTAGGAAAAAATTGGCTTTATGAAAAATTGTAACCATAGAGCTTACCACTAGCCATATATGCATGTAGTGATAGCATTATTTTGTTCATTACTCTCTATGTGTTACATTGCCAGCATATTCCATGTGCTGACCCATTTTCAGGCTGCAACGTTCATGTTGCAGACTTTTCAGACGATGAGTAAGGTGCCTTAGGTCGTGGTCTTTCACTCAGTGATGCCGTTGGAGTTGATGGACTCACTTTATCTTCCAAGCCTTCTGCTGTTATCATATTTAGATGGCCTTAAGCCATATTTATTGTAATAAGTTCTCTTTTGAGACATTCGATGTAATGAGTGTGTGATTGCTACTCTGTTATAAATCCTTCAAGTACTGTGCGTGTCAACATTACCAATCCAGGGATGACACTGATGCACAGAGACTAGACTGTTTGAGGTCTGGTCGAAGGCACCATATGAACATGCAACCAATATCACTCTACCAGGTAAAAAGTGTCTCATTATAAGTGCCATTTCAACAATTAGAAGTAGTGCAAGCTAGAAGACAATGGAATATGCAACCTACATGACACTCCCAAGTTAGATCGTTTCTCCGATAACACACCGAAATTCGTTATTTTTGGAAAATTTATCCAATAGTCTGCAAATACCTTTTCTTATGCTAGTCAAATGTTCAGACTTCTAAATAAACCTCTTTCTATTTTGTCCAAAGAAAAAATAATACATCTAACACTGGTTAGGTTGTTCCTAATAGGACAAATACATGACTAAGTTTGTACAAAAAAATTCAATGTCCTCAGCAAGAAGCAAGGACCAACCTTTGTGGATACTATGTTTGCAGACACATGATCTCCATCTGCAAATCTGCTGATAGTTGTGATGATCCTTGCGAATTAGTACCAGTAAGTCTATCTTAATTAATATCTTCTACCCCACTCATATGGCACATTCTGATCTTAAAAGTACTGCAGCTCATCTTAGAATCGAGGACCCCTAAACCGCTCTCAGCTGGTGAATTGCTGATGGTTCGGAGATTTATCAGCTACTTCTTCCTGAATCAATACATCAATCCCACTGGTGATAATGAAGATTTCAGCATGCCTTCTCCTGAAACATCGAGTAAGTGTTAGCCGCTAAACATATACACATGGATCCATTGTTTTCCATGTTATGAGATCTTCGTATTTCGTACACTATGATTAATTATGTAATGCATATATGTGTGCACAAATCATTGGAATTTCGCTACCATATGTTCAATCGCAATTGTTGTGAAATCTGTTGAATGTTCTTCCTGTGGACACTATTTGTTCAATTGAGTATTGTGGCGAAATTGCTTTTTGCATGTCGATTCTAAATGGGATATTTTTGTGTATTTGTTCAATTGAATATTGTGGCCAATTTGCTTTATGCGTGCCGATTCAAAATGGGATATTTTTGTTTATTTTTTCAATTGAATATTGTGGTGAATTTGCTTTTTGCATGCCGATTCAAAATGGATGTTTTTGTTTAAACCTGGCAATTGCTCCGCACACGGTTCAACTAAATGAGTGTGTGCGATCCACATCAGAAAGCATACATCAATCATAGCAGAACCATCGGTGATACGCAGTAGATCGCAGACGATTTGCAGCACTACTATGTGTGCGTAGGCTCTCCGGAACTGTTTGTGATATCAAGTTATCGCACACGAGAACTCGGAGTAAACCGTGCCCAATGTAAAATACAATCCCAGTCATAATTTTTTCAGGAAACGTGTGGTATCCCAAACGAAAAGCACATGTCACTCTAGCCGCAATCGTCAGTGATACACAACAAATTACAAACGGTGTGCAGCACTTGTATGTGTGCGAAGGGGCTCCTGAACCATTTGTGATAGGACATTATCGCAGACGGTAAATGTTGGGAGAACGTGTGCGATGGAGTCTTGCATGGCAGACGGGTTCCGCGGAAAACTCATGTGTGATAGGGCACATATCACACACAGTTCATATGTTGGCCCATGTGCCTTACATACCGTTTCCCAAACTATTCATTACGACAGACCGTTTGGTTTCACTTCGTCATTAGAAACATTTAATCACCGATCCTACATGTATGAAATAATTTAGTGTGTGCTGCATCGCACATGATTACATTTTGCAAGGCCTCTGGATCATTGCTCCATATCCCCGACGGTTTCTGGGTCATGTGGGAAGGACCCCCTATCTCCCACACTCACTTAGTGACGGTTCCAAATCCGTCGTGGAAAGGGGTTAAAAACCGTGTGTATAGCACTGACGTGTACTAGTGTCCTATCATGTCGGGCTGCTCCCTAGGCTATAAATAGCCGCCCCCTACAACCACTAGCTGGTTGGCTGCTCCGAGAGAAACTGACACTTGTCATTGAGAGCATCCCATCCTTTGAGGACTTTGAGCGAAAATCATCAAGTGAGGAAAAACCCAAAACCCAAACACCTACAACCCAAAGTGGTTGAGCATCATTGAAGAGATTGTTCGTGTGTGGAACCGAGCTTGTTACCTTTGAGGACTGTGCATCCTCCAGACGGTTAGGCATCATGGTGTGAGCATCCAAGAGGAATTGTGGATCGTCGAGTGACCAAGTCCGTGAAGGTTTGGAATTCACCTGAAGACTTACCACGAGTGATTGGGTGAGGTCTGTGTGACTTTAGCTCAAGGAGAATACGGCAAGGACTGTGTCTCCTCAGGTTTAAATACCCAGCCGCTCTAACCAGATGTACAACTGTCACAATAGTTGGAACTGGTCTACCAAATCATTGTCGTCACCAAGCCTACTGGTTTTATTTCCTCAACCCTTTCATATCCTTATTCATGTATTGATGAACCTGATCATTATTGTTTGAAGACTTTAACTGAATACTTTCTCTATTTCCTCAATCCTATTTCTTCAGTCACATAGTCTTCAGCTGCTTATCCCATTTTCATGCTATCTGTACTCTGTGCTTGTTTTCATTTCATCATGATGACTATGCTATTGCTCTGTTATGCTTATACCTGAGTACTTATTCCGCTGCTAGTGTGTCATTGCTTAGGAATTTCTTCACCTAGAAATTTCTCTATGACGAATTTGTAAAAATTGCCTATTCACCCCCTCTAGTCGATCTAACGCACTTTTATCCCTCCCCGTTGTTGCTGCCCCGTGGATCTTCTGACTTGTTCTCCAAGTCTCCTGGGTGTCTTCTGGTCCAAGAAAAATCATTGCGAAGGTTTTATTTCGTTTGGTATTCCTTTTCTGCGTGGCTCAAAAACAAGGAAAAAACAAAAACTGGCACTCGACTCTATGTTAATAGATTAGTCCCAAAAATAATATAAAATAGCATACTAATGCATATAAACATCCAAAACAGATAATATAATAGCGTGGAACAATAAAAAATTATAGATACATTGGATACATATCATTGTTTACTAGTTTTAGAGACGGATCAAGGTAACAACGGGGTTGTGTGGGGGCTGTGGCCCGTCTAGCCAGGATTTTATTTTATGTTTGGCTAGCGCAGTTCTACCTTTTCTAAAGAAATACCCAACGGAGGCCTACTTGCTTTCTTAGCCCTGCTGGGCTGCAAATCTCAGCGCGAGCGATGTATTCGCTTGCCCAGAAAATGAAGTAGTAAGAAATGGGATGTAAATTTTAAAAACACAACAAACCGACAATTAGTTTCAAATATATTTTTTAGATTTCAAATTTAATTGTTTTTTGCGGGGAAAATTATGTTGGATTTTAAATTGATATAAATGTATTATTTTTAAATTAGTTTGAGCATTATACGAATTTCAGGATTAAAAACAATTCGGACCACACCGAAATATGAAAATTTCATTGAATGTTTAACCGTGGCCAGAATATGGGCTGTAATGGTAACACAAAGAATATGGGCTTCAAAAAAATCTTTAAGAATTAGCCAATGGGCTGTACATTTATTAGCAATAATGGCAGATGGGATGTATGTTGTTTTCCACATATTTGAGGCTGACTTGTGGGCCTACTAGATTTACACGTACGCGGTCCTAAAAAAAGGTTGACGCGTAGACAAGCCCATGTCAACTTAGTTAACACACAAGAGTAGTGATTGTTGCATGTCCATCCAACGACCGTGGTGCTTCTTCAATCTCTGCTCTTCCAGCTCCAGCCGCTCAAACCAGCGCCGACGGGACTGCCTGCTGCATCCTCCCGTGGCCGGCTATGCTGCCGCGCAGGCCTCACCGCCCCACCCTACTCCCACCACTAGCATGGCCATCCTTGTACTCACCCAGACCTCCTATTATTCTGCGGTGATGGCAGCCTAACACTGCAGCCGAACCCGTAAACCCTCATACTCCTATCCGCGTGGGAAACAACTGCTGAGTCTTCCCTGGCTCCGGGTGATTCCCAACCTAGGCCTCGCCGTCGTGCACCGCCTTGGTGCTCTCGGCATGGCATGGTCAACACGGTCAAGGAGAGTTCCATCGGAAGAGGACTATACGTGGAGAGGCTGATAGCTTGGTCCACGGCAGCAGTAAGGAAGTGCCTCTTATTACGCGCAAAATAATGATTCCTCCACCTGACAGCACAGACCCACCAGAAGGGCCTCTGTATTTTGCGAAAAAAATGTTTCCCCCAAACAGCTGGGACCCACCATATATATCTTCGGACGCAAGGAAGTGCCTCCATATTAGGTGCAAAAAAATGATTCTTCCCCCTGATAGCTGGGACCCTCCAGCTATATCTTCGCACGCAAGGAAGTGCGTCCTTATCCTCCCTGACAGCTGGGACCCACCCGATCGAAGCGTAAGTAGCCTTGTCTGGCTGGTCGTGAATGTGAACATACATACTGGTCGATCGGTCTATCTGCAACGATGAACCATGGCCGAGCAAGCATCGACACATGTAGTAGTAGAGCCCTCGACGTAGAAGTTCATGCAGTCCAATCTAAATAGTGTACACGTACGTATAACCAGATGCCAAAAAATACGGCCACGTACGTACATACGGGTGCGGTCTCGAATGCCTACTCGCGCATACGTACGGCCAGGGCACGTGTACATGGAGAGGCAACGGATGACAACAATGGCATCCTGTATATCGGAAGCCAGTCGGCTGGGTCGGAATGGAGAATCCGCATCGTGTCCGTCAGGAGGCAAGGGAACATGTTGTGTTCATCGAGAACCAACCGACTTGGCCGAAACAGCCGAAACGGGGTGTGGCGTACAAAACAGAGGGAAATGGCCTTCTGCTCGAGCGCGTACGGTCGAAACAGGGTCCTGTTCATCGGGAAGGGTCTGGTGTACTGCAAAACGGAGGAAACGACCTTCTGCTCGACCGGCTATGGTCGAAACAGGATCCTGTTCATCGGGAGGGGTCTGGCGTACCGCAAAATAGAGGAAACAGACTTGTGTTAGAGCGCTACTGTTGAAATGGGGTCCTGTTCATCAGGAGGGGTGTGGTGTACCGCGAAACGGGACTCCACGGGCTACTGTTCACCCACCGTCGACTTCCTTCAGCCTCCACCTGCACTGTTCATCCACCGCATCTTCCTCTTGCCTCCACCAGCCACTGTTCATCCACGGGCTACTGTACATCCAGCCCTCCACCGGCTACTATTCAACCAGTCCGCCACGGGGTCCTGTTCACCCACCCCCAACCAGATCGGCTGTGGCGGCCTCCTCGGGGTTCTGTTCATCCAGCGGCAACCATCTACTACCACGGGGTCCTGTTCATCCAACCCCCACCGGGAACTATTCATCCAACCCCAACCACGTCTCGACTCATTCAACCAACCCCCACATTCACTACTCATCAAGACGAAGCAGGTTCGATCGGCTTCAGAAAGTAGCAGCAATGATCGATCAGGTTCAGTTAGCAGCGAGGAGTCTGTCAGGTTCAGTTAGCAGCAAAGGGATCAATCACTCAGGTTTAGTAACATAGCTAGTGCAATCGCTTGGGTTCAGTAAGAGAATGCCTCGCTCGGGTTCAGTTAGAGCCCAACACCTCGCACACATGCACGTACGTGTACGAGAGAAATGCGCAATCCCTCCGTGCATCGCTCGGCCCCGACCACCCACCGTAACGGGGAACTCCCTGAAATTTCCCCCGCCCTCGCTTCTACCACAACTTTTTCCATCATGGACGGCCCAAAGAATGTCATGCACTACTGTAGGATACTGCTAACGTGACACTATGATCAGAGACTCTTCAACGAAAATGTGTGTGATGCAATAATCGCAAATGGTGGTGTTAAAAAACCGTCAAAAAAGGTGCAAAAGTTACGTGTGCGATGCAGGGCATACGGTTCAGTTCAATGAACTATTTGCGATGAGGAAGAAGAACAGAAACGGGCAGCCAGATGAAGGCGTGTACGATATATGGTATACAGTTCAATCAGATTAACTGTTTGGGATGAGGCAGAAGAAGAGAAACGGGCAGCTAGATAAAGGTGTGCGCGATTGAGGGCATAAGCTTCAGAAGGATTATTTGTTTGCGATTAGGAAACAGAACATAAACGGTCAGCCAGATCAAAGGTGTGTGCGCTTGATGGCATACACTTCACACGGATGAACTGTTTGTGATTAGCCACAACAAACAGAAACAGTTAGACAGATCAATGTGTGTGCACTAGACAGGCACACATTCTAATTAAAAGAAGCATGCGCGATGGTAATAACGAGCGCGCACGGTTCTTGGAACAAGACGTGTGCTGACATTGCCTATTGCGGTGCACCCTATGGTGCAAACACCATGTACATGGCCGAGAAAGCGTGCCCACGTTACGCTATCCGAGAATAGTGCCGCACTTAGAAATTATAGAACCGTCAATAAATTTTGAGCCTGCATCCCGTCACATTCCAAATTGCAAGTATGTTCACACCGATCAAAACCTAAACAATTTTCCACTTAGGAGTGTAGTAGTACTCGGCTATAAATACTACTACTCCAAGATGACTGCACATTCCTCCTCAACTCCTCATCCACAAAAACAAACAAGTCATTCATCATCGTTCCCTTGCATCTCCCATGGCCAGCGTGAGTTCTGGGTCGAGAGATTGCCACCAGGGAGAAGCGAGCATGGAAGTGGAAGCACGAGAGATGTCCCGCCTCACTGCGAAAGCAGTCGACATGTCCCGCCGCACGGCCGTAGCAACACAAACGTCCCGCCGCGCCACAGAAGCAGCACCGAGGTCCCGCCCCACCATCGATGCAGCAGACTGGTGCGGCCACGCCGCGGAAGTAGCAAAGATGTCCGGCCACACCGCGGAAGCAGCAGATATGTCCTCCCGCACCGCGGAGGCCTAGGAAAATGTCTCGCGGGCAGGCGAGGACTCTTACAGGTGCGTGCATGCGATCGTCCATAGCCAGATGGATCAGATCTCTAGCTGGGCGAGGTTGCAGGACGACATGAAAGCCTCATTTGAACAGGCTACCGGCGTGATGCGGCAACTAAGTGAGATAAATGAGAAGCTCCAGGATGAGAGCGACCTGCTGAGGGCGAAGATCGTCGGAAATGCGGAGCAGCAGGAGGAGACCACTGGCTTATTGAAGAGGACTGGCGTCATCGTCGAGAAACTTATGGACGAGAATGCCATGCTGCGCTTGAAGCGCAAAAGGCTGGTGGAGGAATCCGTGGATGCTCTCAAGCAGCATATTGAGGACAGGAAAGAGCTCATCGCCGCTCACCACGGAGACTAGTTCCCGTGGCCTGCAGCAACGTATCAAGAAAGTAGAGATCATCGAGCCAGATCGTTGTCTTCCTTCTTCTTTTGCCCTTGTGTATTTCGGGCATTGCCGCATGTGGATTTTTTTAATTTTGTTCCTAAATATGTAAGACAATTATTATCCACTTTCATCGTCCTTATATTCATCATGCTTGCTAGAAGTTGCAGTCGATGCTATATAGGTTCGTCGGATCTTACATCCAGATCCGTGCAAAACTTTATTTTCAGATTTTCATTTTGCTCTCTTAAATCTCAGTTCAGTGAGACATAACAACGTCGTGAAACAAGGGCTTGGGCGCCATTAATGGAGACACTGGGAGGGAGGTGCGCAAGGGATAGAGGTCAAAGGGCTCTCCTCCGATGAGCATGCGCAAGGGTCTGATCCCATGCCTCCCATACTCAAATAGCTACCCCGTACGACACCTCATAGCCAATAAAAAAGGGGGACGCGTGGCGGCACGTAACTGGTAAGTAGAACACCCACAGTTTCAATAATAGTTGTGTTTCCGATTTGTAACATGACAACACTTGTTCCAAAATGACTTTGTTGATTGTTAATGTGTGCGCCTTCGCAAATCGGATAGAAAAATTATCATAGCATGTTGGTGCCATGTCATGACACCATGCCAAGTTTCATGATTTTCAGGCGTGTTTTGGATTTACAAGAATTAAAAAACCAAGTTTCTCAATCTTACCGGCCGAGCCATGACGCCCAGATGTTTGAATTTCATTCCCATTTCTTGCATGGGAGCTAGAAATTCACCCAAGGACACACATGTGATTTTTCAACCAACTTTGGTGCATTGGAGCATGTGCTTGAAGTTCAAATTTGAATTATGCACATTAAATGACCAGAAATTCAATTAATGTATAAAAAAAGGCCAAATGAACCCAGAATAATTCCAAAATTTAGCATGATACTTCTATTTGGTCTAATCTTCCTGTGTAAAAAAATTAAGGCGTGAGAAGGCAGTGTATGTATGTCATTTCCCACACGGAGGTGACACGTTCCCACATAGAACCACGAGCCTTCTTGAGAGAAGCTATGGTTTGCAAGAAGCTTATACCAAAGCTTGTCCCAATTCGGCCAAAAATTACCGCAGCATGTTGGTGCCATGTCATGACACAATGCCAAGTTTCATGATTTTCAAGTGTGTATTGGATTTACATGAATTAAAAAACCAAGTTTCTTAATCTTTCCGGTCGAGCCACGACGCCCAGATGTTTGAATTTCATTCCCATTTCTTGCATGGGACCTAGAAATTCACCCAAGGACACACATGTGATTTTTGAACCAACTTTGGTGCATTGGAGCATGCACTTGTAGTTCAAATTTGAATTATGCACATTAAATGACCAGAAATTCAATTAATGTATAAAAAGGCCAAATAAACCTAGAATAATTCCAAAATTTAGCACGATACTTCTATTTGGTCTAATCTGCCTGTGTAAAAAAATTAAGGCGGGAGAAGGCAGTGTATGTATGTCATTTCCCACAAGGAGGTGACACGTTCCCAGATAGAACCACGAGCCTTCTTGAGAGAAGCTATGGTTTGCAAGAAGCTTATACCAAAGCTTGTCCCAATTCGGCCAAAAATTACCGCAGCATGTTGGTGCCATGTCATGACACAATGCCAAGTTTCATGATTTTCAAGTGTGTTTTGGATTTACATGAATTAAAAAACCAAGTTTCTTAATCTTTCCGGTCGAGCCACGACGCCCAGATGTTTGAATTTCATTCCCATTTCTTGCATGGGACCTAGAAATTCACCCAAGGACACACATGTGATTTTTCAACCAACTTTGGTGCATTGGAGCATGCACTTGTAGTTCAAATTTGAATTATGCACATTAAATGACCAGAAATTCAATTAATGTATAAAAAAGGCCAAATAAACCTAGAATAATTCCAAAATTTAGCATGATACTTCTATTTGGTCTAATCTGCCTGTGTAAAAAAATTAAGGCGGGAGAAGGCAGTGTATGTATGTCATTTCCCACACAGAGGTGACACGTTCCCACATAGAACCACGAGCCTTCTTGAGAGAAGCTATGGTTTGCAAGAAGCTTATACCAAAGCTTGTCCCATTTCGGCCAAAAATTACCGCAGCATGTTGGTGCCATGTCATGACACAATGCCAAGTTTCATATTTTCAAGTGTGTTTTGGATTTACATGAATTAAAAAACCAAGTTTCTTAATCTTTCCGGTCGAGCCACGACGCCCAGATGTTTGAATTTCATTCCCATTTCGTGCATGGGACCTAGAAATTCACCCAAGGACACACATGTGATTTTTCAACCAACTTTGGTGCATTGGAGCATGCGCTTGTAGTTCAAATTTGAATTATGCATATTAAATGACCAGAAATTCAATTAATGTATAAAAAAGGCCAAATGAACCCAGAATAATTCCAAAATTTAGCACGATACTTCTATTTGGTCTAATCTGCCTGTGTAAAAAAATTAAGGTGGGAGAAGGCAGTGTACATATGTCATTTTGCACACGAAGGTGACACATTCCTCTCGGAACAACGAGCCTTCTTGAGAGAAGCTCCAGTTTGCAATAAGCTTATACCAAAGCTTGTCCCAATTCGGCCAAAAAAATTACCGCAACATGTTCGTGCCATGTCATGACATCATGCCAAGTTTCATGTTTTTCAGGCGTGTTTTGGATTTACATCAATTAAAAAACCAAGTTTGTCAAGCTTTCTGGTCGAGCCACGACACCCAAATGTTTGAATTTCATTCTCATTTCTTGCATGGGACCTAGAAATTCACCCAAGGACACACATGTGATTTTTCAACCAACTTTGGTGCTTTGGAGCATGTGCTTGTATTTCAAATTTGAATTATGCACATTAAATGACAAGAAATTCAATCAATGTATAAGAAAGTCCAAATGAACCCGAAATAATTCCAAATTTTAACACAACACTCATATAGTTCTATGTTGCCTCTGTAAAACAACAAGGGGGAAGAGGCAGCGTATATCGTTTCGAACACAAAGGTGACACGCCCCCCTCGGGAACCACAAGTCTTCTCGAGAGAAGCTTCGGTTTGCAAGAAGCTTATACCAAAAACTTGTCCAAATGCGGCCAATTGTTTTACCACAACATGTTGGTGCCATGAAATGACACCATGCCAAGTTTCATGATTTTCAGGCGAGATTTGAATTTCTAGGAATTTAAAAACCAAGTTTCTCAATATTCCCGGCCGAGGCACGACGCCCAGATGTTTGAATTTCATTCCTATTTCTTGCATGGGACCTATAAATTCACCCAAAGACAAACATGTGATTTTTCAATTAACTTTGGTGCACTGGAGCATGTGCTCGTAGTTCAATTTTGAATTATGCACATTAAATGCCGAGAAACTCAAGTAATGCATAAAAAAGCCAAACGAACCCGGAATAATTACAAATTTAAACATGACACTCATGTAGTTGCATGTTCACTGTACATAAATGTACTAGCAATTCAAACACCATCCTTTCCCTCCGTAACACCATTTTGTCTTTTGATACGTCTCCAACGTATCTATAATTTATGAAGCATTCATGCTATTTTATTATCTGTTTTGAATGATTATGGGCTTTATTATACACTTTTATATTACTTTTGAGACTAACCTATTAACCGGAGGCCTAGTCCATATTGTTGTTTCATTGCCTGTTTCAGTGTTTAGAAGAAAAGGAATATCAAACGGAGTCCAAACGGAATGAAACCTTCGGGAGCGTGATTTTTGGGGAAAATATGATCCGGGAGACTTGGAGTTCACGTTAGAAGAGCCTCGAGGAGGCCAGGAGATAGGAGGGCGCCCCTCCCCTATTGGGCGCGACCCCTGTCTCCTGGGCCCCTCGAGCACCCCCCGACCGACTTCTTTCGCCTATATAAGTCCACGTACCCTAAAAACATCAAAAACGAAGATAGATCGGGAGTTCCACCACCGCAAGCCTCTGCAGCCACCGAAAACCAATCGGGACCCTGTTCCGGCACCCTGTCAGAGGGGGGATCCCTCACCGGTGGCCATCTTCATCATCCCGGCGATCTCCATCACGAGGAGGGAGTAGTTCACCCTTGGGGCTAACGGTATGTACCAGTAGCTATGTGTTTGATCCCTCTCTCTCGTGTTCTTGATTTGGCACGATCTTGATGTATCGCGAGTTTTGCTATTATAGTTGGATCTTATGATGTTTCTTCCCTTCTACTCTCTTGTAATGGATTGAGTTTTCCTTTGAAGTAATCTTATCGGATTGAGTCTTTAAGGATTTGAGAACACTTGATGTATGTCTTGTCGTGCTTATCTGTGGTGACAATGGGATATTCACGTGATTCACTTGATGTATGTTTTGGTGATCAACTTGCGGGTTCCGTGACCTTGGGAATCTATGCATAGGGGTTGGCACACGTTTTCATCTTGACTCTCTGGTAGAAACTTTGGGGCACTCTTTGAAGTACTTTGTGTTGGTTGAATAGAGGAACTGAGATTGTGTGATGCATATCGTATAATCATACCCACTGATACTTGAGGTGACAATGGAGTATCTAGGTGACATTAGGGTTTTGGTTGATTTGTGTCTTAAGGTGTTATTCTAGTATGAACTCTATCATAGATCGAACGGAAAGAATAGCTTCATCTTATTTTACTACGGACTCTTGAATAGATAGATAAAAAAGGATAACTTTGAGGTGGTTTCGTACCCTACCATAATCTCTTTGTTTGTTCCCGCTATTAGTGGCTTTGGAGTGAATCTTTGTTGCATGTTGAGGGATAGTTATATGATCCAGTTATGTTATTATTGTTGAGAGAACTTGCACTAGTGAAAGTATGAACCTTAGGCCTTGTTTCCTACCATTGCAATACCATTTACACTCACTTTTATCATTAGTTACCTTGCTGTTTTTATAATTTCAGATTACAAATACCTTTATCTACTATCCATATTGCACTTGTATCACCATCTCTTCGCCGAACTAGTGCACCTATACAATCTACCATTGTATTGGGTGTGTTGGGGACACAAGAGACTCTTTGTTATTTGGTTGCAGGGTTGCTTGAGAGAGACCATCTTCATCCTATGCCTCCCATGGATTGATAAACCTTAGGTCATCCACTTGAGGGAAATTTGCTACTGTCCTACAAACCTCTGCACTTGGAGGCCCAACAATGTCTACAAGAAGAAGGTTGTGTAGTAGACATTAAGCTCTTTTCTGGCGCCGTTGCCAGGGAGGCTAGGTAAACGGCACTCACACCCCGTCAACTAAGCTCTTTTCTAGCGCCGTTGCTGGGGAGGTGAGTGCTTGAAGGTATATCTTTAGGTCTTGCAATCAAATCTTTTTGTTTCTTGTTTTATCACTAGTTTAGTTTATAAAAGAAAACTACAAAAAAGTGGAATTGAGAGTGCCTCATATGCTTCATCTTTTTAATGTCTTCCGTGAAAATAAGGATTCCGATAATTGTGCTCAATTGCTAGAGGAAGAATGCATTAGAATGTTTGGTACTAGATCTTTGTATGATGAGCATGATTGCAATGTTGTTAGTATGAATTCCTTGAATATCCATGATGCTAATGATATGCAAATCCACAAGCTTGGGGAAGCTATGTTTGATGAATATGATATTTTTTGTCCCCCTAGTTTTGATGAGAATATTTGTTATGATGAAAGCATGCCTCCTATTTATGATTATTATATTGATGAAAGTGGGTTTGGAAGAGTGTCAACTTTATTTAGTGATGATTCCACTATTTCGGAAGAGGTTCCAATTGATTATGAGAACAAAGTTGCTATCTATGATGATTATTGTGATGACTTGTATGTTATTAAGAATAATTATAATCATGAAACTTGTCATCATGATTTTAGTTTTCAATTGGATTATGCCTCACATGATAATTATTTTGTTGAGTTTGCTCCCACTACTATTCATGAGAAGAATTTTGCTTATGTGGAGAGTAGTAAATTTTATATGCTTAGATCATAAATATAATGCTTTTGGTGCTGGTTATATTGTTTAATTCATTCATGATGCTACTGAAAATTATTATAAGGGAGGAACATATGCTTGTAGGAATTGCAATTATATCAAGTTTCCTCTCTATGTGCTTAAAATCTTGAAGCTATGCTTGTTTTGCCTTCCTATGCTAGTTGATTATTGTTCCCATAAGTTGTTTGCTCACAAAATCCCTATGCAAAGGAAGTGGGTTAGACTTAAATGTGCTAGTCATATTCTTCATGATGCTCCCTTCATGTTTCAATTCTTATCTTTTATGTGAGCATCATTGAAATCATCATGCCTAGCTAGAAAGGCATTAAAGAAAAGTGCTTGTTGGGAGACAACCCAATATTTATCCTTACTGTTTTTGTGTGTCAACATGATTATGTTACTGTAGTAATCATGTTTTATAGGTTTTGTTTCAATAAAGTGCCAAGTAGAGCCTTTGGGAAGACTTGGGTGAAGTCTATATGATCTTGCTGTAAAAAACAGAAACTTTAGCGCTAACGAGATTAGCTGCCATTTAATACTGGAGAGTTCTTTTAGGTTGATTCTTTTTGCAGATGATTAATAGACAAATTCCTCAAGTCCAGAAATTTATTTAAGAATTTTTGGAGTTCCATAAGTATACGTTTGATACAGATTACTACAGACTATTCTGTTTTTGACAGATTCTGTTTTCTATGTGTTGCTGCTTATTTTGATGAATCTATGAGTAGTATCGAAGGGTATGAACCATACATAAGTTGTAATACAGTAGGTTTAACACCAATATGAATTTAGAATGAGTTCATTACATTACATTAAAGTGGTGGTTTGCCTTCTTGTACTAACGGAGCTTACGAGTTTTGTTTTGAGTTTTGTGTGGTTGAAGTTTTCAAGTTTTGGGTAACGATTCGATGGACTATGGAATAAGGAGTGGCAAGAGCCTAATCTTGGGGATTCCCAAGGCACTCCAAGGTAATATTCAAGGACAACCAAGCAACTAAGCTTGGGGATGCCCCAGAAGGCATCCGCTCTTTCGTCTTCATTCATCGTTAACTTTACTTGGAGCTATATTTTTATTCACCACATGATATGTGTTTTGCTTGGAGCGTCATTTTATTTTATTAGTATTTGATTGCTGTTATTTATAATAATGTTTTGCATCTATATTTTGAATAAAAATGTCAAGGATAGCCTTTACCATGCTTATTTTGCTAGTATACATGTTGCTGTTTGAAAACAGAAAGTTTACCGCTGTTGCAAAAATTCCCTAGAAAAGTCAGAGAGTGATATAATGTTGAATCGTTTTGCATAATGAGCTCTGATAAATATTCTACATCTTAGTATATTTCTCATAATTTTTGGATTTAGAGAAGTATGATGAATCTTGCATTCTTTACAGACTATACTGTTTTGGCAGATTGTTGTTATGGTTGCATTGTTTGCATATGTTTGCTTGTTTAATGATTCTATTGGAGGATAAGAGTATTAAATATGCAGAGGCATTTAGTATGCAATGATGAATACTAATTTTAGTGATTTGTCACAGTAGAAAATGATAAGGTTTTGCATTGGTTTATACTAACCTATCTCACGAGTTCTTGTTGAGTTTGTTGTGGATGAAGCTTTTGATAAAAAAGAAGAGAAACCATGATATGAGAAGAATTAAGGAGACATAAAAGCTCAAGCTTGGGGATGCCCAAGGAACCCCAAGATAATATTTGAATAAGTCTCAAGCATCTAAGCTTGGGGATGCCCCGGTAGGCATCCCACCTTTCTTCTTCGACAACTATCGGTTAGTATCGGTTGAGCCTAAGATTTTGCTTCTTCACATGAGTTGTGCTATCCTTGCAATGCCATTTTATTTTGTTTTGCTTTCTGTTTGAATACAATACCAAGATCTGAAATTCTTAAATGATAGAGAGTCTTCACATAGTTGCATAATTATTTAGCTACTCATTGATCTTCACTTATATCTTTTTGGAGTAGTTTGTCATTTACTCGTGTGCTCCACTTATATCCTATGAGTAAATGGTTGAATGAGTTGAATGTCATAAATCTGAATTTATATATGTTTTATTTGCTTATCCCATGGGGAGTAATGACTTCACATATAATAAGTAGAGGTTGTAAGTTTATTGAAGGTTAGCAAGCATTGTATTGGTCATTTGAACAATTCATGAAAGAATATTGAAGGAAGAGAGATTTCACATATAAATATACTATCCTAGACATCTTTTATAATTGTGAGCACTCATTAAGTATTACATGCTAAAGAGTTGATGTTGGACAAGAAAGACAATGTAATGGGTTATGTTTTCTCACATCTCAGTTAAAGTATATTGTCATGGATCATTCAAACATGTTGAGCTTGCCTTTCCCCCTCATGCTAGCCAAATTCCTTGCACCAAGTAGAGATACTATTTGTGCTTCCAAATATCCTTAAATCCAGTTTTGCCATGAGAGTCCACTATACCTACCTATGGATTGAGTGAGATCCTTCAAGTAAGTTATCATCGGTGCAAGCAATAAAAATTGCTCTCTAAATATGTATGACTTATTAGTGCAGAGAAAATAAGCTTTATACGATCTTGTTATGGAAGCAATAAAAGCGACGGACTGCATAATAAAGGTCTATATACAAGTTGCAATATAAAGTGACGTTCTTTTGCACAAAGATTTTGTGCATCCAACCATAAAAGCGCATGACAACCTCTGCTTCCCTGTGCGAAGGGACTATCTTTTACTTTATGTCTTTTACTTTATGCAAGAGTCAAGGTGATCTTCACCTTTCCCTTTTTTCATTTTATCCTTTGGCAAGCACTTTATGTTGGGGCGATCATGATATATATATATCCAATTGGATGTAAGTTAGCATGAACTATTATTGTTGATATCACCCAAAGGTGAATACATTTGGAGGCAACACTATAAGCCCCTATCTTTCTCAGTGTCCGATTAAAACTCCATAACCATAAGTATTGCGTGAGTGTTAGCAATTGTGGAAGACTATATGATAGGTATGTGAAGTTTGCTAAATCAAAGCTCTGACATAGACCCTTCCTGAAAATAAGACGAATTGCAATTGTTTGATGACTAAGAATGAAGTTTGCTAGTTTTCAAGAAAGTTTATGGTCTATGCTTTAACATATGAATAGCTTGTTGCTTGATCGTGAAAAGTTTTATGAGATGAACTACTGTTATGACATATAATCATGCTAGAAAAGGTGATTGAAATTATCATTGATCAAACTTGTGCACCTTCTAGCATTCACACATCATAAATTCTTTCTTTATCATTTACCTACTCGAGGACGAGTAGGAATTAAGCTTGGGGATGCTGATACGTCTCCAACGTATCTATAATTTATGAAGCATTCATGCTATTTTATTATCTGTTTTGAATGATTATGGGCTTTATTATACACTTTTATATTACTTTTGGGACTAACCTATTAACCGGAGGCCCAACCTATATTGCTGTTTTATTGCCTGTTTCAGTATTTCGAAGAAAAGGAATATCAAACGGAGTCCAAACGGAATGAAACCTTCGGGAGCGTGATTTTTGGGAAAAATATGATGCAGGAGACTTGGAGTTCATGTCAGAAGAGCCTCGAGGAGGCCAGGAGATAGGAGGGCGCGCCCCCCTACTGGGCGCGCCCCCTGTCTCCCGGTCCCCTCGAGCACCCCTCGACCGACTTCTTTCACCTATATAAGTCCACGTACCCTAAAGACATCGAAAACAAAGATAGATCGGGAGTTCCGCTGCCGCAAGCCTTTGTAGCCACCAAACACCCATCGGGACCCTGTTCCGGCACCCTGCCGAAGGGGGGATCCCTCATTGGTGGCCATCTTCATCATCCCGGCGATCTCCATGACGAGGAGGAAGTAGTTCACCCTCGGGGCTGAGGGTATGTACCAGTAGCTATGTGTTTGATCCCTCTCTCTCGTGTTCTTGATTTGGCACGATCTTGATGTATCGCGAGTTTTGCTATTATAGTTGGATCTTACGATGTTTCTCCCCCTCTACTCTCTTGTAATGGATTTAGTTTTCCCTTTGAAGTTATCTTATCGGATTGAGTCTTTAAGGATTTGAGAACACTTGATGTATGTCTTGCCGTGCTTATCTGTGGTGACAACGGGATATTCACGTGATTCACTTGATGTATGTTTTGGTGATCAACTTGCGGGTTCCGTGACCTTGGGAATCTATGCATAGGGGTTGGCACATGTTTTCGTCTTGACTCTCCGGTAGAAACTTTGGGGCACTCTTTGAAGTACTTTGTGTTTGTTGAATAGATGAATCTGAGATTGTGTGATGCATATCATATAATCATGCCCACGGATACTTGAGGTGACAATGGAGTATCTAGGTGACATTAGGGTTTTGGTTGATTTGTGTATTAAGGTGTTAATCTAGTATGAACTCTATGATAGATCAAACGGAAAGAATAGCTTCATGTTATTTTACTACGGACTCTTGAATAGATAGATCAAAAAGGATAACTTTGAGGTGGTTTCGTACCCTACCATAATCTCTTTGTTTGTTCTCCGCTATTAGTGACTTTGGAGTGACTCTTTGTTTCATGTTGAGGGATAGTTATATGATCCAGTTATGTTATTATTGTTGAGAGAACTTGCACTAGTGAAAGTATGAACCTTAGGCCTTGTTTCCTACCATTGAAATACCATTTACGCTCACTTTTATCATTAGTTACCTTGCTGTTTTTATAATTTCAGATTACAAATACCTTTATCTACTATCCATATTGCACTTGTATCACCATCTCTTCGCCGAACTAGTGCACCTATACAATCTACCATTGTATTGGGTGTGTTGGGGCCACAAGAGACTCTTTGTTATTTGGTTGCAAGGTTGCTTGAGAGAGACCATCTTCATCCTATGCCTCCCACGGATTGATAAACCTTAGGTCATCCACTTGAGGGAAATTTGCTACTGTCCTACAGACCTCTGCACTTGGAGGCCCAACAACGTCTACAAGAAGAAGGTTGTGTAGTACACATCATCTTTCAAAACATAATGAAAAATTCAGGTATACCACAAACAATTTACTAGAAAGAATCGTGTGGGATGCGATATAAATATCTTGGCGCACCGACTTGTCTGGCTTATGCAGGAAGCTTGGTCTTCTATAGTCCACCGCCCCACTTGAACCACACTTGCGCGCTAGTTTCTCGCGGCACCGAGCAAAATTGTTTTGCCACCACAGAAATATCTATCTCCCCGCCCCGTCCCTCCCACCCAAAGCCACATTTGCACTGTTCCTCCTTACTTTCCAAGTTCAAACCTTCACTGCTGCTTACTGGCAGCTCAGCCACCTCGCCGGCGACTCTTCTTCTTGCAGAGATGCCTCCTTATCGGCTACCCTTCTTCTTGCAGTGTCGCCTCCTCGTCGGCGACCCTTCTTCTTGTAGCACTGCCTCCTCGCCGGCGACCCTTCTTCTTGCTGCACGACCTCCTCACCGCCGACCCTTCTTCTTGCTATGCGGCCTTGTCGATATGGTCAGGTAATCCACACCCCACCCACACCATCCTCCTCATTTCCTGTCCCACATGCGCTGACCGATGGCGCGACACCTTCCGTCGAAATCACTGTCCCCCTCCTCCAAATAAGTGTCGCCCACAGCCATTTTGCACGAAGTATAACATGGAGCTCAGTAGCATCTGGCAGTGGAGAAGCAAATTGCGGCAGCACGCGCGCACGAGGTCGCTATGGCTGCCATGCATGCTGACCACCAGATCTTGGAGGAGCACCTTGTCTTTGAGGCCACCATCGACACCGCCACGCGGTTGTCTACTTTAAAATACAGTTCGTGTTGTTTTCTCGAGGCCACCACCGGTGCCTTATAGTGATTTGTCCTCTGTAATGTTAATATGCAATCTAATGTTCAATTTATAGTTTGGTCCTCTGAAATGTAATGTTCAATTAACACTTTGGTCCTCTAACAATGTAATGTTCAGTTAACACTTTGGTCCAACAATTGCTACATTTTGTAGTAGTGTTTTCAAGCATTCTTTGTTTTGTTAACTGTCTTATCTTCTAGTACATGTTTCTATTATGCAATGTCGCGCTCAGTTAAATATTTTGGTTCATTTGGTCTACTATCCATTTAACTGTTTGGTTCAGTTCTGCAATTTGATTTTCATTTGCTGTGGGTACAATTTTTTATTGTTATGCATGCGAAATAAATCGAATTTGGCTGTACTCAATACATATTCTACTGATAGTATGGCAACTCTCAGTTAATCTGATCAAGATCTTCCTTATGCGTGTTGCTGGGAAACAATGGGAGACACTGTGGTTTACCATTGAGGTTTGTCAAGCATGGTCCTTTGGCTAATAGCACATTATTGTGTAGTTGCAGGAATCATTCTAGTATTTAGGTTTCTTACAATTTGGTTTTGCACATGTAGGTCCTACTGTCAGAGGCTTAGACCTACTGTTCGACCCATTTTGCATATGGGGAAATGATATGTCCATGAATATCAGTCAAGTCAAGAAACTTAGAAAGATTTTTAGGATGAAGAAACTTGCCACGAATAACAACAAGATCTTTGTTTTCACAATGAAGAACACATCAGTCAACTATAGGATGGTACTAACTCTTTTACCTTGTTTTTACCCCTTGCGCCATTTCAAAATTTATAGCAGCGATTTATGCATATCTTTGTTTTTAGTACTTTTCAAAGTAGTTCATTGATGATTACCTCTCAAACCACCTGCATGGTCAAGAGGCGAGGAAGGTATTCATTCAATACCCATGGTACAATATTGAAGTCTTGCTGAAGAGGATGAAGGTTGGGCGGGCAATTATCCATAGCCGCTGGCCTAAAGTTGCAAAGACATTCAACATCACTGAAGGCTCAATATTTGCTTTCCGCTTTTGCAATTTCCTAGATGAGATTCATCTATCTATTTACCGTGTAGGATGCTACTTTCCAAAGGTTTTTGATGTTGCATGTGAAACTTGGTGCTGTTGTGTAATGGCGTAACTGAGTGCGGATGCTATCTGGTGTAATTCGATTATGAAATCCTCGTTGTTGTTATACGGGTATGAAATATCTGGTGTGTTTTATAAGATATATCAATTTGATTAGTACATGGATTATCATAATAGGCTAATTACCCTGCTTATTGGGGTTTTCTATTGCAGACGGTTACTTAGACAACACCGTGGGTGATGAACTCAAACAACCCGCACGATTTCTAGAAAGTAGGCGTGTTCGATCAACTAACAATCACACATGGCTTTCAGCAGAGAACTGTTTGTGTTAGGCCACCTTGCACAAACATTTCCACAAAAAAAACTGTGTGTGATATACATACGAACGGAAATGTTTTTCTGGGATTCATCGTGTGGGATGTACATACGAATGGAAACTATTGGGTTTTGATGCCCCGTCAAATCGCACACGAGCTCATTTTGCCCCAGCCTATGTGCTAGGAGGGCCTATCCCCGACGGTTTCTGGGTCGTGTGTGAAGGACCCCCTATCTCCCACACTCACTTGGCGACGGTTCCAAACACCGTCGCTGGAAGGGGTTAAAAACCGTTTGTATAGCAGGTCTTTGCACTAGTGGCAGGTGCGTCTTCGGCCCGC